>NC_053026.1:434091961-434244219 GCF_003073215.2 Triticum urartu | reverse complement strand
CATGAATGAATTCAACAATATAACCAGCACCTGAAGAATTATTTCCATGATCTACAAGCATAGAAAATTTACTACTCTCTACATAAGCAAAATTCTTCTCATGAATAATAGTGGGAGCAAACTCAACAAAATAACTATCATGTGATTGAAAATTAAGATCAAGATGACAAGTTTCATGGTTATCATTATTCTTTAAAGCATACGTGTCATCACAATAATAATCATAGATAGGAGGCATGCTTTCATCATAATAAATTTGCTCATCAAAACTTGGGGGACAAAAAATATCATCTTCATCAAACATAGCTTCCCCAAGCTTGTGGCTTTGCATATCATTAGCATCATGGATATTCAAGGAATTCATACTAAAAACATTGCAATCATGCTCATCATTCAAATATTTAGTGCCAAACATTTTATAGATTTCTTCTTCTAGCACTTGAGCACAATTATCCTTTCCATCATACTCACGAAAGATATCAAAAAGGTGAAGCGTATGAGACAAACTCAATTCCATTTTTTTTATAGTTTTCTTTTATAAACTAAACTAGTGATAAAACAAGAAACTAAAAGACTCGATTGCAAGATCTAAAGATATACCTTCAAGCACTCACCTCCCCGGCAACGGTGCCAGAAAAGAGCTTGATGTCTACTACACAACCTTATTCTTGTAGACGTTGTTGGGCCTCCAAGTGTAGAGGTTTGTAGGACAGTAGCAAATTTCCCTCAAGTGGATGACCTAAGGTTTATCAATCCGTAGGAGGCGTAGGATGAAGATAGTCTCTCTCAAGAAACCCTGCAACCAAATAACAAAGAGTCTCTTGTGTCCCCAACACACCCAATACAATGGTAAATTGTATAGGTGCACTAGTTCGGCGAAGAGATGGTGATACAAGTGGTATATGGATAGTAGATAAAGGTATTTGTAATCTGAAATTATAAAAACAGCAAGGTAACTAATGATAAAAGTGAGCGTAAGCGGTATTGCAATGCTAGGAAACAAGGCCTAGGGTTCATACTTTCACTAGTGGAAGTCCTCTCAACAATAATAGCATAATTGGATCACATAACTATCCCTCAACATGCAACAAAGAGTCACTCCAAAGTCACTAATAGCGGAGAACAAACGAAGATATTATGGTAGGGTACGAAACCACCTCAAAGTTATTCTTTCCAATCAATCCGTTGGGCTATTCCTATAAGTGTCACAAACAGCCCTAGAGTTCGTACTAGAATAACACCTTAAGACACAAATCAACCAAAACCCTAATGTCACCTAGATACTCCAATGTCACCTCAAGTATCCGTGGGTATGATTATACGATATGCATCACACAATCTCAGATTCATCTATTCAACCAACACAAAGGACCTCAAAGAGTGCCCCAAAGTTCTACCGGAGAATCACGACGAAAACGTGTGCCAACCCCTATGCATAGGTTCATGGGCGGAACCCGCAAGTTGATCACCAAAACATACATCAAGTGAATCACGTGATATCCCATTGTCACCACAGATATCCACGGTAAGACATACATCAAGTGTTCTCAAATCTTTAAAGACTCAATCCGATAAGATTACTTCAAAGGGGAAACTCAATTCATTACAAGAGAGTAGAGGGGGAGGAGAAACATAAGATCCAACTATAATAGCAAAGCTCGCGATACATCAAGATTGTGCCAAATCAAGAACACGAGAGAGAGAGAGAGAGATCAAACACATAGCTACTGGTACATACCCTCAGCCCCGAGGGAGAACTTCTCCCTCCTCGTCATGGAGAGAACCGGGATGATGAAGATGGCCACCGGAGAAGGATTGCCCCCTCCGGCAGGGTGCCGGAACGGGTCTAGATTGGTTTTTGGTGGCTAAGGAGGCTTCTAGCGGCGGAACTCCCGATCTATTATCCGTTCTGGAAGTTTTAGGGTATGACGATATATATGGGTGCAGGAAGTACGTCGGAGGAGCCATGGGGGCCCCATGAGGCAGGGGGCGCGCCCCCCACCCTCGTGGGCAGCCCGTGTCTCCCCTGACGTGCACTCCAAGTTCCCTGGGTTGCTTTCCTTCCAAAAATAACTTCTCTAGTTGATTTGGTTCCGTTTCGACTCCGTTTGATATTCCTTTTCTTCGAAACACTGAAATAGGCATAAAACAGCAAATCTGGGCTGGGCCTCCGGTTAATAGGTTAGTCCCAAAATGATATAAAAGTGTATAATAAAGCCCAATATTTCCCAAAACAGTAGATAATATAGCATGGAGCAATCAAAAATTATAGATACGTTGGAGACGTATCAATACTCCGTGGGCGCCAAAACACCCTCTCCACCCCAGCCTCCTCCGTCTGCCACCCCATCCACCCCCGTCCTCCTCCACTATGTTGAAGCTGATACCCCGATGCCGTCGGCCATTACAAGAGATCGACCTCTCTCATCCACGGCTTTGGACCAGGATCCTTGCATCCCGTCCTCTCGCTTCATCCCCGCCGTCGTCCACCTTGCCAGCGCCGCTCCCACGACTGTCTCGTCCACCGCGCCCCGCCGCCACCGTCTACCCTCCTAGATCTTCTTACACGCCACCGACAGCCCTCGCTACCGCAGCACCATCAAATTCTCAGTAGATGCATACACTGCGCCGCACCAGAGGCGGTACTCTTTCGTATCTACTCAACTTATTTATTGCAGCAAGAAAATAGATCGTCACTGCTTTACTCTGATTTCTTGTCCATCACTTACTTGTTAGTTGAAAGCAAACATTGGTTGCGAAGTTGCCTTTGTCTGGTTTGCACCACGCTCAACACTATACTCGCAATGCTTATGGTTTTCCCCTTTTATATTCCACACTAGTTAAATGACAATAGACTAAATTTCAAAATTGGGTCAGTCAATTTTTGAGAGCTCACCGGAGTTCGCCGGTGCGAAGGAAGGGGCTCGGGTGGGGATAGTGGTCGTGGGGGCGGTGGTGGGACCTCGCCGAACGAAGAAAACTTGATGCGGGTGGGGCGGGTGGGGTGGGGGTGGCGGAGGAACAAAGGCGGTGGGGGCCGGTGGTTCGGCCGGTGGCCCGTGCGGTGTTCTATATGGGAAGCACAATATGTTCCTTGTCAGGAAGGGGAGTAGGGACATCTGTAGTCGACACCTCTATTGGGCCGGTTCTGCTAAATGATTTCGCACTTCGAGTTGGTCTGCCATAATACCCCGAAAATGGTGGGAGCCACGTGGTCTTTGATAGACTAAACTGATAGTAACAGTTGTGTGCCTTAAGATGAATAGAGCTGGCCTGTAGGTGATCGATAGGCTGCATAGTAGTAGCGGCAAAACCCTATGTTTTCCAGCCAGTTCCGCTTTCCCGATTTATTTATGGTGGTTATGGTGTACCCTATTATCTACACTATGATCTGCCTACTGGCTCTGTGCTCTCGTTATCATGGTTTGGCAATAAACTTTCTATATGGTATATTATGAACCTATCATCTGCCAACTATCCTTACATCTAGGGGCCCCAACAGGCAGCCTATTTTTTGTGTAGTTGTGCCAGATTATATTAACCTACTCACCATATTACAGCACACATGGGCTCTCTCATCAGAATCCAGTGATAGCACACAAGGGTTTACAGGGAGCCTCTATTATATTACAATATCCTATGCATTACAAAGATAATCTCACTACTATTTGTGTTTTCATGCTTTACAGATATTGTACGTAATCACAATGAATATAAGAATGCGCACATCAGAAGAATATTGCAGAACAGTTCAATGGGTAACAAACTTGGCATCAAGGGATTGAGGTCCAGTGTGGATGCAACGAAACCCACATGCTCCCGGCCTATAGATTCGTATTGATAATATGATCCTAATGACTATTCTGAGCTCAAGGAGTCAAAGGCAGATGGCCTATCATGTTCATCCAATAAGGTGCCTGTTCTAATTTGGCAAGGTTTTATTGCTTGAACATATCTTGCATAAGGTGTCTTGCATTTCTTTTGCTTCGTTGCACCGCCATCTTCTTAGTTTACTCATGATATATGCGAAGATGCCATGCCCATCCATTATCAACACATATTTCATTTGTCGTCATACCATGTTTTTCCATTCAAATGTTGTTCTTGTGTTTCAGACATCCAAAAGGAAGAGGGTGATTGCAGAACCTCAAGGAGTACAAGCAAAGTCCTTGAAAAAGGTGGTGCTACTGGAGAAATCACATAGCACCCGACATATATTGGCGATAGAACCAGCGCCGCAAAACCTAGGATATCGCAACTATGTTGGTCGCTGCTTTGCTCTTGTGAGTACCTATTGTCCTATCGCTATCCTTACATTCATACCTGGTGGATTATGTTACATCATTGTGCATTATAGCTTTCTTATTCACCATTCTCTCCAAATTATCAGATCTATATTAATGCTTAAATTAATGTAGAATAAACCGAATGCCTATGAAGAAATTTAGTTATGCATTGTTCTTGTAAGTATCTGTTGTCCTTATATTTGTCATCTAGTTCTTCATGTACACTTTGCAGCTTATTTTCCCTTGTCCTCCATTTTTCTACACATCAGATCTACATTTACTCTTGCCAAAATATTGAATAAAACCAATGTTACTGAAGATGTTTAGCTCCGCATTGCTCTTGTTAATGCCTTCTGCCTGTATGCTGTATTTACATTTGTACTCTACATCTTAAGTTAAATAATCGCCATTTGTTCCTATATTATCACATCTATATTTACTCTTAACAAAATGTAGAATAAAGGCAATACTCTTGAAGAAGAGTGTGAGGTAAACTTCTTGAATTGCCCCCCCCATCAATATGGACAAGGCCTTTATAGAGCCTCTCTTCACTACTAATGTAAGTTTGTTCTCCTCGAGCCTTCAAACTTTGTTGTTTATATTTGGATAGGTATGAGTGCAAATGCTATTTATTTTTGTCGTCTGCATCAAATTTCTTGTTCAAAGTTTATAAAGTAGAAGTACATAAACATAAGTTTGTCATTCTCAATTTCAGTCTTTAGTTGTACAATCTAGTTCCTTATTCGTACCATGTAAATTAAACTAAACATAGCAAGTTATCTTCTTTAGCATTATGTGTATGCTTGTGTTCTTGATCTGTAATCCAGTGGTGTGGTGAGACTACCAACAAAAGCACAATGTCATATCCTGCTATGTCTCAACTATGAACAATGCCATATTATATTAATGTTATTTAAATCATGTCTCTTTATTTACCAATCTGAAATGGTATAAATTAACAGTACACTCACCATTCATGCTTATACGTTGTTTAGAACTACATCTATGCTTGTGTTCTTGATTTGTAATCCAGTGGTCTGGTGAAGCTGGCCGCTCCTGCACAATGCCATTTCCTGCCGTCTTAACTATGAACAATGCCTATTATGTTAATGCTATTTTTAAACCGTGTCCCTTTATTTTTGACAAAGAAACGAGATGAATTGACAGCGTTGATGCTTATATGTGCAAAACTTGTTATCTACCTACTTGTTTCTCTTTCAGGGTGACAACACTACTGCTAGGAAGAACTGCCACAATGATAGTGAGAGGAACCCATTGTTTGTCCCTCTAACACATATTCCAGAGGAGAAGGCAAAACATATTGAGGGTAGGGATACAACCACGAAGTCACATCTTGATGTAGTGTCAAACTTACTCAGTGACACAAGCTCGATGAAGTCGCCGCCTAAATCTGTTCGACTTCTTCAGTCTGAAATTCAAGCAGAAATACATGCTTCCACTCAAATACGACTAGAACTCCAATATCTATGCAAGATTAACTGCGAGTATAGGAAATTTATTGATGCTATGCAGCTTAAGTTGGTGGATATGAGCGCCAAAGAAGCGCAGTCTCATTAGGTTGCTAAGCTGCTTGCGCTGCAGCTGCTGGGTCGGGCTAACCTTTCTTGAACTATGTTGAAGTGTTGTCGGTTCTGTCTATTATTTTGTCCACCTATTAACTTCCACTGGCGGCGAACTTTGATGCCGAGGGGATGTAATATGCTGTAATTTCTTTGTTGTATAGTCTAGGTTTATTCTTGGTCGGTATGCTGTAATTCTGGCAGAAAGGTTCATTTATCTCAGTGTTGTCAGCCTTCAGGGCGGCCCATTACTCATATGGGCCAAAACGTGGGCCTATAATCATCTTGGGCCATTAGCAGGTCTAAACCTTATGGTTGTTTCCCGCCTTTAACAGGCTGAATAAAGTTCTGGCCAGCTGGGCCAGAGAATACAATGGGCTTTTAACAGGCTAAAACCTATATTGGGCTAGCGTTGAGACAAAAAATTCACAGGCCAATATAGGCCGAAACTGCCTAAGGCCCATGTTTGGCCCAAATAGGACGAGCAGTTAACATGCCAAAATATGGCTTGGGCCCGTTTGGCCCAATAAAATTCTGGGCTTTAAGCAGGCCGGTATCTACGCGGACCATAGGCCTAAAAGTGTCACGGGCCATTATCAGATGGGCTGTAAGCATGCCGTATTCAACGCGGGCTGTAATTAGGCCCAACTGTTACACAGGCCATTAATAGTCCGGAAGGCCAGTTGGGCTGAAATTTATACACGAAGATTACGGGCCGTTAAGAGGCCTAAAGTTACGTCGGACAAGAAATAGCCCAGTGTCTGCATGGGCTGTTAAATTGCCTAAAGTTAAACCGGCCGACAACATCCCAGATGCACCACAGGCCGCTAACAGGCCAAAACTATTATCGGGTCGAACTGGTAAACGGGCATTTAACAGGCTGAAATACAAACCTATCTTAGAATGGGCCCAAAAGAACAGTGGCCTGTTAACGGGCCTGATCCGATATGGGCCGTAATTTGGCCCAAAACATGGCAGGCTATGAACGGGCTAGATCTGATATGGGCCTTAATTTGGCCCAAAACATGGCAGGCTGTTAACGGGCCAGCCCACTAGTGCCTGAAAAAACATGGTGGGCCTTTAGTTGGGCCGGCCTTTTCACCGGAATGGGCCTCTGCTGGGCCGTGCCACGTGTCGACGTATCATAGGCGCCTCCTATCCAATGAGTGGATGACATCTATCCCAACGGTGAGCAAACACGTGTTTCCTCCGGCCAATGAGTATTTTACACATGGAAAATCCCCATTGGTCTGGGCTGTTAACGGGTTTGGATCCAAAACCGGACCCGATAGCTTAACGGCGTTCCGTTACGATGGATGCCACGTGTTGGTCACCCTTGACGAAAGCACTTCTATGACGCGTGATTTATCGTCATGGAAGTGGACACTTCCATGATGATAATTTTGGTAATGTCATGGAACACTTCTACGACAGCACAAGTCTATCTTGATTTTGTCATAAAATTGTCATGGATGTACATGCATGACAGAAAACGTGACCTACTATGACAAACACATATCATCACGGAAGTGTTTTTTTTGTAGTGGTATCGGGTCACCGGAAGGGGTTCTGGGCAACCCCCGGCAAACTATATGGGCCTAATGGGCCAAGTGTTGGACAGACCAGCCCCAAAAGGGGCTGGTGCGCCCCCTATAGGCTGAATAGGAGGAGAAGGAAAGGAAGGGAAGGGAGAAGGAAAGGGGAGGATTCGGCCTCCCCCTTTCCTTCCCCCTCTCTTTCCTTCCCCCTCCGGTGGATATGGAAGGGGGAGGCCGACTTGGAGGAGGCGCCCAAGTAGGATTACTCCTACTTGGGGCACCCCTTGCAGCCCCTCTCCCTCTCCCACCTATATATATATATATATATATATATATATATATATATATATATATATATATATATATATATATATATGGGGGCACCGCTATAACACACATCAATTGTTCCAAGCCGTGTGCGGCACCCCCTCCACCATTTACTCCTCCGGTCATATTGTCATAGTGCTTAGGTGAAGCCCTACGCGGATCACTTCTCCATCACCGTAACCACGCCGTCATGCTGACGAAACTCTCCCTCGACACTTTGCTGGATCAAGAGTTCGAGGGACGTCATCGAGCTGAATGTGTGCAGAACTCGGAGGTGTTGTACATTCGGTACTTGATCGGTTGAATCGAGAAGACGTTCGACTACATCAACCGTGTTAAACTAACGCTTCCGCTTTCGGTCTACGAGGGTACGTGGACACACTCTCCCCCTCTTGTTGCTATGCATCTCCAAGATAGATCTTGCGTGATCGTAGGCATTTTTTTGAAATTGCATGCTATGCTTCCCAACAGTGGCATCCGAGCCAGGTCTATGCGTAGATGATATGCACGAGTAGAACACAAAGAGTTGTGGGCGATCATAGTCATACTACTTACCACCAATGTCTTATTTTGATTCGGCGGTATTGTTGGATGAAGCGGCCCGGACCAACCTTACATGACTACGTTCATGAGACCGGTTCCACCGACAGACATGCAACTTGTTTTGCATAAAGGTGGCTGGCGGGTGTCTGTTTCTCCAACTTTAGTTGAATCGAATTTGACTACGGCCGGTCCTTGTTGAAGGTTAAAATAGCAAATTTGACGAAACATCATTGTGGTTTTGATGCGTAGATAAGAACAGTTGTTACTAGAAGCCCGTAGCAGCCATGTAAAACTTGCAACAACAAAGTAGAGGACATCTAACTTGTTTTTGCAGGGCATGTGGTGATGTGATATGGTCAAGACATGGTGTGATATACGTTATTGTATGAGATGATCATGTTTTGTAAAAGTTATCGGTGACTGGCATGATCCTTATGGTTGTCGCTTTATTGTATGAAATGCAATCGCCATGTAATTGCTTTACTTTATCACTGTGAGTTAGCGATAGTTGTAAAATCAATAGTTGGCGAGACAACCATGACACTACGATGGAGATCAAGGTGTCAAGCTGGTGACGATGGAAATCATGACGGTGCTTTGGAGATGGAGATCAAAGGCACAAGATGATGATGGCCATATCATGTCACATATTTTGATTGCATGTGATGTTTACCTTTTATGCATCTGATTTTGCTTAGTATGGCGGTAGCATTATAAGATGATCCCTTACTAAAATTTCAAGGTATAAGTGTTCTCCCTGAGTATGCACCGTTGTGACAATTCGTCGTGCCGAGACACCACGTGATGATCGGGTGTGATAAGCTCTATGTTCACATACAACGGGTGCAAGACAGTATTGCACATGCGGAATACTCAGGTTAAACTTAACGAGCCTAGCATATGCAGATATGGCCTCAGAACACTGAGACCGAAAGGTCGAACGTGAATCATATAGTAGATATGATCAACATAGAGATGTTCACCATTGAAAACTACTCCATCTCACGTGATGATCGGACATGGTTTAGTTGATATGGATCACATGATCATTTAGATGACTAGAGGGATGTCTATGTAAGTGGGAGTTCTTAAGTAATATGATTAATTGAACTTTAATTTATCATTAACTTAGTCCTGATAGTATTTGCAAATTATGTTGTAGATCAATAGCTCAGGATGTAGTTCCCCATTTATTTTTGGATATGTTCATAGAGAAAAATAAGTTGAAAGATGATAGTAGCAATGATGCAGACTTGGTCCGTGATCTGAGGATTATCCTCATTAATGCACAAAATAATTATGTCCTTGATGCACCGCTAAGTGACAGACCCAATGCAGGAGCAGATGCAGATGTTATGAACATTTGACAAGCTCGGTATGATGACTACTTGATAGTTTAGTGCACCATGCTTTACGGCTTAGAACCGGGACTTCAAAAAAGTTTTGAACACCATGGAACATATGAGATGTTCCAAGAGCTGAAAATGATATTTCAGATTCATGCCCGCGTTAAGAGGTATGAGACTTTGACAAGTACTTTGCTTACAAGATGGAGGAGAATAGCTCAGCTAGTGAGCATGTGCTCGGAATGTTTGGGTACTACAATCGCTTGAATCAAGTGGGAGTTAATCTTTGAGATAAGATAGTGATTGACAGAGTTCTCTAGTCACTGTCACCAAGTTACTGGAACTTAGTGATGAACTATAATATGCAATGGATAGAAAAAAATAATTCCCGAGCTCTTCGCGATGCTGAAATCGGCGAAGGTAGAAGTCAAGAAAAAGTATCAAGTGTTGATGGTTGACAAGACCACTAGTTTCAAGTAAAAGGGCAAAGGAAAAGAAAGGGAACTTCAAGAAGAATGACAAGCAAGTTGCCACTCCCATGAAGAAGCCCAAAGCTAGACGCAAGCCTGAAACTGAGTGCTTCTACTTCAAAGGAAATGGTCACTGGAAGCAGGAACTGCCCCAAATACTTGGCGAATAAGAAGGGTGGCAAAGTGAACAATGGTATATATATGATGTACATGTTATTGATGTGTACTTTACTAGTGTTCATATTTGCCCGTAGGTATTTGATACCGGTTAAGTTGCTAAGATTAGTAACTCAAAACATGAGTTAAAAATTGAATAGAGACTAGTTGACGGCGAGGTGATGATCTGTGTTGGAAGTGATTCCAAGGTTGATAAGATCACCATCGCATACTCTCTCCACCTTCGGGATTTGTATTGGACCTAAATAAACATTATTTGGTTTTGTGTTGAGCATGAATATGATTGGATCATGTTTATTGCGATACTGTTATTCATTTAAATCAGAGAATAATTGTTGTTCTGTTTACATGAATAAAACCTTCTATGGTCTTACATCCAATGAAAATGGTTTACTGAATCTCGATCGCAGTGATATACATATTCATAATATTGATGCCAAAAGATGCAAAGTTAATAATGATAGTGCAACATGTTTGTGGCACTGCCGTTTAGGTCATATTGGTGTAAAGCGCATAAAGAAACTCCATTCAGATGGACTTTTGGAATCACTTGATTATGAATCATTTGATACTTGCGAACCATGCCTCATGGGCAAGATGACTATGACTCCGTTCTCCGGAACAATGGAGCGAGCCACTGACTTATTGGAAATAATACATACTGATGTATGCGGTCCTATGAGTGTTAAGGCTCGCGGCGGGTATCGTTATTTACTGATCTTCACAGATGATTTGAGCAGATATGGGTATATCTACTTAATGAAACATAAGTCCGAAACATTTGAAAAGTTCAAAGAATTTCATAGTGAAGTGGAAAATCATCATAACAAGAAAATAAAGTTTCTACGATCTGATCGCAGAGGCGAATATGTGAGTTACGAGTTTGGTCTTCATTTGAAACAATGTGGAATAGTTTCGCAACTCACGCCACATGGAACACCACAACATAATGGTGTGTCCGAATGCCGTAACCGTACTTTATTAGATATAGGGCGATCTATGATGTATCTTACCAATTTACCGCTATCATTTTGGGGTTATGCTTTAGAGACGGCTACATTCACGTTAAATAGGGCACCATCTAAATCCGTTGAGACGACACCATATGAATTGTGGTTTAGCAAGAAACCTAAGCTGTCATTTCTTAAAGTTTGCGGCTGTGATGCTTATGTGAAAAAGCTTCAACCTGATAAGCTCAAACCCAAATCGGAGAAATACGTCTTCATAGGATACCCAAAGGAAACTGTTGGGTACACCTTCTATCACAGATCCGAAGGCAAGATATTCGTTGCTAAGAATGGATCCTTTCTAGAGAAGGAGTTTCTCTTGAAAGAAGTGAGTGGGAGGAAAGTAGAACTTGATGGGGTAATTGTACCTTCTCCCGAATTAGAAAGTAGTTCATCGCAGAAATTAGTTCCAAGATGCCTACACCAATGAGTGAGGAAGTTAATGATGATGATCATGAAACTTCAGATCAAGTTAATACCGAACCTTGTAGGTCAACCAGAGTATGTTCCGCACCATAGTGGTACGGTAACCTTGTTCTGGAAGCCATGTTACTAGACCATCACGAACCTACAAACTATGAGGAAGCGATGATGAGCCCAGATTCCAATAAATGTCTTGAGGCCATGAAATCTGAGATATGATCCATATATAAGAATAAACTAGCACATATGCTCGTGCGTTGCAACGGGAAAAATTAATGTTTTGTGCAAACATAATGTCTCACAACCTATATATGACAAAAATATATATTTAGAAACTACATCCATGTAGAAATCTAGTGATATACTTTTCATGACATATAACACATATTTAATTCCTCAAATCGATAACCTAGAAGTAGACAAATGACTCATACACCAAGACAGAGATAGTACCTCAAGTCCTTCATGTAGAATTTATTAAGACCACAACTTTTCTTTTAGTTATTCCACCAGTTTACCCATAATCCTTTCTTTAATTAGCCATATCCGTTTAAATATTCTATTTAGGCACACAATCCTTCCTTTATTAGCTCATTCGCTTAATTAGCTCACCCTAAACATAATGACTGCCACTCGTATATTCATAGTGAATTGGGATTAGTAAATAGAAAGGCGCATAGGTCTTGTGTTCAATTCCCACAATGTTGATTTATTTAGACCCAATTATTTTTCACGGTCTCTATGAAAGCCATAAAAGGCCCATCAACATACAAATACCTGGCCCAGATCGCTTAACGTGTGTAAACCAAACGAAAAGGACTAAACCAAACCAAGAATACCTATTCCCTTTAATAGTAGGTATAGCTTGTGGAGTTTGGTGGACTTGCCCAATGATAGGCAAGCGATTGAGAATAAATGGATCTTCAAGAGGAAGATGGACGCTGATAGTAGTGTTACTATCTACAAAGCTCGACTTGTCGAAAAAGGTTTTTTGACAAGTTCAAGGTGTTGACTACGATGAGATTTTCTCACTCGTATCTATGCTTAAAGTCTGTCCGGATCATGTTAGAAATTGCCACATTTTATGAAATCTGGCAAATGGATGTGAAAACTACATTCCTTAATGGATTTATTAAAGAAGAGTTGTATATGATACAACCAAAAAGTTTTGTCAATCCTAAAGGTGCTAACAAAATGTGCAAGCTCCAACGATCCATCTATGGACTGGTGCAAGCATCTCGGAGTTGGAATATACACTTTGATGGGTTGATCAAAGCATATAGTTTTATATAGACTTGCAGTGAAGCCTGTATTTACAAGAAAGTGAGTGGGAGCACCACAACATTTCTGATAAGTGTATGTGAATGACATATTGTTGATCGGAAATGATGTATAATTTTTTGGAAAGCATAAAGAGTGTTTGAAAGGAGTTTTTCAAAGAAAAACCTCGGAGAAGCTGCTTACATATTGGGCATCAAGATCTATATACATAGATCAAGACGCTTGATAAGATTTTTCAGTGAGTACATACCTTGACAAGATTTTGAAGTAGTTCAAAATGGAACAGTCAAAGAAGGAGTTCTCGCCTGTATTGTAAGGTGTAAAGTTGAGTAAGACTCAAAACACGACCACAACGGAAAATAGAAAGAGAATGAAAGTCATTCCCTATGCCTCAACCATAGGTTCTATAAAGTATGCTATGCTATGTACCAAACCTATTGTGTACCTTGCCATGAGTTTGGCAAGGGGGTATGATAGTGATCCAGGAGTGGATCACCGGACAACGGTCAAAGTTATTCTTAGTTACCTAAGAGGACTAAGGAAATATTTCTCGGTTATGGAGGTAATAAAGAGTTTGTCGTAAAGAGTTACGTGATGCAAGCTTTTACACCGATCCGGATGACTCTGAGTCTCAATCTGGATATATATTTAAAGTGGGAGCAACTAGCTAGAGTAGCTCCATGCAGAACATTGTAGACATAGAAAATTTGCAAAATACATACGGTTCTGAATGTGACAGGCCCGTTGAATAAACTTCTCTCACAAGCAAAACATGATCACACCTTAGTACTCTTTGGGTGTTAATCACATAGCGATGTGAACTAGATTATTGACTCTAGCAAAACCCTTTGGGTATTAGTCACATGGCGATGTGAACTAATCACATAAAGATGTGAACTATTGGTGTTAAATCACATGACGATGTGAACTAGATTATTGACTCTAGTGCAAGTGAGAGACTGAAGGAAATATGCCCTAGAGGCAATAATAAAGTTGTTATTTATATTTCCTTATGTCATGATAAATGTTTATTATTCATGCTAGAATTGTATTAACCGGACACTTGATACATGTGTGGATACATAGACAAAACAAGGTGTCCCTAGTATGCCTCTACTTGACTAGCTCGTTAATCAAAGATGGTTAAGTTTCCTGACCATAGACATGTGTTGTCATTTGATGAACGGGATCACATCATTAGGAGAATGATGCGATGGGCAGACCAATCCGTTAGCTTAGCATAATGATCGTTAAGTTTTATTGCTATTGCTTTCTTCATGACTTATACATATTCCTCGGACTATGAGATTATGCAACTCCCGAATACCGGAGGAACACCTCGTGTGCTATCAAACATCACAATGTAACTGGGTGATTATAAAGATGCTCTACAGGTATCTCCGAAGGTGTTTGTTGGGTTGGCATAGATCAAGATTAGGATTTGTCACTCCGAGTATCGGAGAGGTATCTCTGGGCCCTCTCGGTAATGCACATCATAATAAGCCTTGCAAGCAATGTGACTAATGAGTTAGTTATAGGATGATGTATTACAGAACGATTAAAGAGACTTGCCGGTAACGAGATTGAACTAGGTATGAAGATACTGACGATCGAATCTCGGGCAAGTAACATACCGATGACAAAGGGAATAACGTATGTTGTCATTATGGTTTGACCGATAAAGATATTCGTAGAATATGTAGGAACCAATATGAGCATCCAGGTTCCGCTGTTGGTTATTGATCGGAGAGGTGTCTCGGTCATGTCTGCGTAGTTCTCAACCCTTAGGGTTCGCACGCTTAATGTTGATGATGATTTTGTATTATATGAGTTATGTGATTTGGTGACTGAATGTTGTTCCGAGTCCTGGATGAGATCACCGACATGACGAGGAGTCTCGAAATGGTCGAGAGGTAAAGATTCATATATAGGACAATAGTATTCGGACACCGGAAGTGTTCTGGGGTTACCGGGTACGTATCGGGTCACCGGAAGGGGTTTCGGGCAACCCCCGGCAAACTATATGGGCCTAATGGGCCAAGAGTTGGACAGACCAGCTCCAAAAGGGGCTGGTGTGCCCCCTATAGGCTGAATAGGAGGAGAAGGAAAGGGGAGGATTCTGCCTCCCCCTTTCCTTCCCCCCTCTCTTTCCTTCCCCCTCTGATGGATATGGAAGAGGGGGGCCAACTTGGAGGAGGCGCCCAAGTAGGATTACTCCTACTTGGGCGCCCCTTGCAGCCCCTTTCCCTCTCCCACCTATATATATGTGGGGTGGGGCACTGCTAGAACACACATCAATTGTTCCAAGCCGTGTGCAGCGCCCCTCTCCACCGTTTACTCCTTCGGTCATATTGTCGTAGTGCTTAGGTGAAGCCCTGCGCGGATCACTTCACCATCACCGTCACCACGCTGTCATGCTGACGAAACTCTCCCTCAACACTTTGCTGGATCAAGAGTTCGAGGGACGTCATCGAGCTGAACGTGTGCAGAACTCGGAGGTGCTGTATGTTCGGTACTTGATCGGTTGAATTGAGAAGATGTTCGACTACATCAACCGTGTTAAACTAACGCTTCCTCTTTCAGTCTACAAGGGTACGTGGACACACTCTCCCCCTCTCGTTGCTATCCTAGATAGATCTTGCGTGATCATAGGAATTTTTTTGAAATTGCATGCTATGTTCCCCAACAGTAGTAGTAGTCGACGGGGTGGCATCTGGCTCCTTGGATCCACCACCTGATCGCAGCAACCGGGTATAGGGGAAAAGCGATAGCAAAGCAACCGTGAGTACCCATCCAAAGTACTCGCAAGACTTACATCAGGTCTATACTAAGTATGCATCAGTATCAAAGGAATGAGCTGTATCTGTGGACTGAACTGACCGCTCAATCTGTTGAGTGTGTCTTTGTAGGATACATCGATGAGCATAAGGGTTATCGGTGTGGGGATCCTACCGGTCAGCGGATACGTATTTCCCAGGATGTGACCTTTGATGAGTCTCGTCCTTTCTATCCATGCTCATCCTCCTCGACCTTTTCTATGGAGTACATCTCTTTTCTCACGTTTCCTGATACACCTCCCTTTGTGCCCCATATTCCTACCCCTTCTCCCTCCATTAATTGTTGCCGATATGGCACCTTCCTCTCCCACAATTTCTTCTCCTTCCTTGTCGCATGACTCTCCACCTTCCCCATTTTCACCTTCATCCCTGATATCTTCCCCAACTACACCTTCATCAATGATGCCTTCCTTGTCAGCAACGATGTCTTCCCCGTATCCATCTCCGGTGATTCCTACCCATCCCTCTTTTAATTTTGATTACAATCGTCGTCCACGTGTTGTGGATGCGTCCACTGATGCTCCATCTACTTCTGGTGTGCCGCCTACCTCTTCTAAGCTGACTTATGGTCTTCTGGCTCGACCTTGTCCTCCTCCTGACCGCTATTCTCCTTCCCAATATAGTCTTTCAGCTGTACTTGAGCCTACCACTTATCGCGATGCTATTGTTCTTCCTGAATGGCAGCTTGAGATGGCAGAGGAGATTGCTTCACTTGAGCGCATTGGCACGTGGGATCTTGTTTCTTTTCCTCCCCGTCTTCGTCCCATCACTTGTAAGTGGGTCTATAAGGTTAAGACTCGCTCTCGTGGTTCTCTTAAGGGTTATAAAGCTCATCTTGTGGCTCGTGGCTTTCAACAGGAGCATGGTCGTGATTACGATGAGACTTTTGCTCCCATGGCCCATATGACCACTATCCGGACACTTCCCGCTGTGGCTTATGTTCGCCATTGGTCTGTGTCTCATCTTGATGTCAAGAATGCCTTTCTTAATGGTGAGTTGCGTGAGGAGGTTTATATGCAGCCACACCTGGGTATTCTGTTCCTGATGGCATGGTTTTTCATCTCCGCCGCTCTCTCTCTCTTTCTATGGTCTTAAGCAAGCCCCCGACGCTTGGTTTGAGGCTTTTGCTTCTGTGGTGACTACAACTGATTTTTCTCCTAGTGCTCATGATCTAGTGTTGTTTGTCCACCTCTCTGCTCGTGCCCGCACTCTTCTTCTTATTATTCTTCTTCTTCTTCTATATGTTGATGACATGATCATCACTGGCGATGATCTTGAGTACATTGCCTTCGTCAAGGCCCGTCTCAGTGAGTAGTTTCTTAAGTCTAATCTTGATCCTCTTCGTTACTTTCTTGGGATTGTGGTTTCCTCCACCTCTAATGGATTTTTTATTTCCCTAGAAAAGTATATCCAGGATCTTCTTGCTCGAGCGGATCTCAGTGATGATCACACTATTGAGACTCCTATGGAGTTTAATGTTCACCTTAATGCTTCTGATGGTGAGCCCTTGTCTGATTCGACTCGTTATCATCATCTTGTTGGGAGTCTTGTTTATCTCGCCGTCACTCGCCTGGATATCTCTGATCCTGTCCATATCCTGAATCAGTTTGTTTCTTCTTCGACTTTGGTTCACTATAGCCACCTTCTTTGTGTTCTACGATATCTTCGTGTCACGATCTCTCACCGTCTCTTCTTTCCTCATTCCAGTTCGTTACAACTCCTGGCCTATTCGGATGCTACCTGAGCTAGTGATCCTTCGGATCGTCGTTCACATTCTGCTTACTGTGTCTTTCTTGGTGGTTCTCTCATTGCCTGGAAGATGAAGAAATAGACCGTAGTTTCCTGTTTGAGTGTAGAGGCTGAGTTGCGAGCCATGGCTCTTCTCACGGCAGTGGTGACTTGGTTACGCTGGTTACTCAAGGATTTTGGTGTTTCTGTTACTACACCTACTACACTCTTGTCAGACAGTACATGTGCTATCAGTATTGCGCGAGACCCCATGAAGGATTGATGCTTTCTTTGTGCGCGCTGGTGTGCAGAACCATGTTATTGCTCTTCAGTATGTGCCTTCCGAGTTACAGCTGGCGGACCTCTTCACGAAATGCCAGACTAGAGCACAACATGAATTTTAGCTCTCCAAACTCAGTGTTGTAGATCCACCATGAGTTTGAGGAGGATGTTAGAGTTACATTTGTATTGACATTGGACTTTCTGTATTTTGGCCTTTGGCCTATGTTACGTACTTGTTATATAATGGCTTTGGCCTCTAAGATAATACTACATTGCATATTCCTAGCAGAAACCAGAGCAATTGGAACAGGAGGAGCAACTTTAAGCTTATTGGTAGACCAGTTACTTCAAGTAGCATAAGACATCATTTCTTATTGTATTTCTTTGGTATTGCAGACGCAGATAGATTTCTCTACGGACACATCATTTACTTGGTATCTATAATATCAGTTTCTTTTGAAAAATAAACTATACGGGCACATTGTTATTGAAGGAGGCAGTATATTGTAGGGTTTGGTCCTCCAGTCCTTTGCACGGGTAAAAACCAAGCCGCCTTCCGGTTTGGGCACTGCGGCGCTCCTGTGCACCAGGTCCGTCACAGCTCTCGGCGGCTTGTCCGTAGCAACCGCCAACCGGGTCACCCGTGGCACAGCTACATCGGCACGTGACGGTAGTAGCAGCATATACTATACCGCTCGCCCGGCGCCGAGACCCACCCGCCAAGCACCAACCGCCCGCCCCACACGGGAAGACCGCACGCAGCTCGCTCGCGCGCAATTTCCCGCGAAGAACCCCCACGATCGCGCCTCCTCCCCGACCCCAGCGCATGCATCTACCCCCCCGCCTGGCGCAGGCGTGCGCGCTCGCATGCGGCCACAGTGCCGCGGGCGCGTAGTGGCGCCCCGCGCGGGCCGGCCAAGTACGCCGGCGCCCCGCGCCCGCGCGACACGTACGACCCGCTCCCTTCCCCCTCTCATCTCGTCTCCCGCTTCCTCTCCTTCCTAGCTAGCTACAGTGAGTAGCTGCTGTTAATTATACTAGTAGTAGCTGGTAGTACTCCTGCTCGGAATCTCTCGGCTCGGACGTCGTACGACCACCTATAAGCTCGCTCGCTCGCGGCCTCCACCGTTTCATTTCCCACCTAATCCTATCGTTATCTCCTCCCACCCAGCCCCAGCCCCACTCCGGCCCCGTAACACCCAGCGAGCAGAGCACAGCACCCACCACCGGCACAGCCGCGCGCGTGGGTGGGTGGAAAAAAGTAGAGAGAAAGAACAGGAGAGAAGGAAGAAAAGGAAAAAGGCATGGCCGCCACCGCCGCGGCCACCGTGACGGCGACGGCGGCGGCGTCGAGCTGCAGCAAGCGCGAGAGCGCCGGCATTGCGGCGCCCGCCGACATGTCAGTCTCCCGCTCCCTTCCTTCCTTCCACCCACGGCACAGCGCTGACCGTTCGAGGCTGTGCTGCCGCGTATGGAATAGTTCTTCTGCTCACTCTTTGGCCTCTTTTTGTTGTGGTGTGCAGGGCGAAGAAGGCGAAGAAGGGGAGGTCGCCGCCGGCGGAGGAGATGGAGGGCTTCTTCGCGGCGGCGGAGGGCGACGTCGCGCGGCGCTTCGCTGCCAAGTGAGTTCTACCGCACATGCATGCGTCAGGCAACAGCTTCCTCCTATACTCTTGGGGAAAAGCCGCCGTGGATTTATATGGGAGTAGCTAGCTAGCAATGCATGCGCAGCAGTGGGCCTGTAAATTCTGCTCTCGAGTAACATGAGGCCTCTGCTGCTCAAGATCTGGGGTGTCAGTCAGTTTGGTGTTGCACACAACACACGCACACTCACACTGTAAAAAAAACGCAAGCATGTGCTTTGCCCTCCAATTCTCTGTCGCCGTTTTTCTTTTTCTCTTGATTGAAAAGGCCAGCTGCTGGTGCTAGTGTATGAAGGAATTTGAACAAAATCACTACACATATAGACTGTTCTGAGCACACACACAAAAAAAGGTAATTCGGGGGATCTTGGTTTTTGGCATTTGTCAAATTAGCTCAAGCAATTATATTTCCAGAAACAAAAAGTGAGGTTGGCAGTGCAGTACTACTCCTGTTCTTTTCTAACGTTTGGATCTTGCGCTTTGGATTGAAGGTACAACTATGACGTCGTCGCAGACGCTCCCATGGACGGGCGGTACGAGTGGGTCCGACTGAGGCCGTAGGAAGGAGGGATATGCCGCCGCAGCCAGTCAAGCGTCAGAACTCAGAAGCCCGCACAGACAGACAGACCACGTTGTGTCCTTTTTAATCAATTCTTTTGTAGTTACCCTGTCATGCTTTGTTAGCTGTAATTATTGCTCACGAGATGCCTAATCATGTAAAAGCTCACCATGTATAAGTCGCCAGTGGATGCCCTGTTTCACCTGTAGCTAGCTTCGCTTTTATTTAACTTGTCGTCATATGTTTTGTTTCATCAAGAAAAACAAGGCGTCGTTATCTGTGTACATTGTCTCGTAGCAGGAGTACTTTTGTTCTGACACTGCATATCTCAACACATCATAGCATGGTAAGTCCAGCCTACTTTCAAAGCAAAAACAATCAGAGCTAGGACAAATCCGACCCGTGAACATTTCTAGACGTACCCGGACATGATCCGAGACAGCGCCCACGGCCCCTTAAATGCCCTACTGCACATCACACTGCTCGTATTAAAACCTCAAATCCATGCACATCGATCATACACATGAATCGCATAAATAGCATTTGTTCATAGCAAAAAAAAAAATACATAGTTCAAACATAAAATTTATTTTGAATGCACAATTCAAACATTAAACTCCTTGTTTCTATTATGTGTCTGCATATGCTCCACAAGCGCGCACATCTAGATCCCGAAGATTCCGATACATCTTCAGAAAGTTCACAAATATGCTTCACATCATGTTTCGGGAGGCGGACTTGTACTCTTGGCTTCTCAAAATCATGTGTTCGGGCTGCCCCTTCACCTTCACCACCCTCGACAATCATATTGTGCAAAATGACAAAACATGTCGCCAGCTGCCACAAAGTCTCTGATTCCCATATCATTGCAGATCCACAAACAATACCCAACGAGTTTGAAGCACTCCGAATGCCCTCCCCATATTCTTCCTAGGTACTTCTTGCACTATTGTAAAGATGGCTTTGTTTGTTGCCATGGGGATCGTATATGGTCTTCACAAACGGAGCCCACTAAGGATATATACCATTTGACAAAGTAGTATCCCATACGTTATAGTTGTGCCCATTGACGATGTAGTTGTATGGCGACGCATCCCCATCACAAAGTCTTGTGAACATCGGAGATTGTGGAGCACATTGATGTCCTTGTGAGAACCAACCATGCCAAAGAAAGCATGCAAATCCACAAGTCCTTTGATGCCACTGGTTCTAGTATGATGGCGACCTCTTTCGAGTGGCCTTGGTACATCTCGTGCAAACCTTTGAGGCAATTTTTCCATTGGCAATGCATGCAATCAACTGAACCGAGCATACCTGAAAAACCCCTCGTTGCTCCAATAGTCGTCAACCTTTTTGTATCCTGCATAGTTGGTTCTCTCAGATACTCCACTCCAAACACCTTCACCACGACGCAGGAAAATCTCACAATGACATCAATGCATGTGCTCTCCCCCATCCGAATCATCTCACCAATGGCATCGGTGACGGTACCTAGTGCAAACATCCTCAGAGAACCCGTGCATTTCTGCAAACGGAGAGAACGAGAGTTGTCCGCAACAATCCTTCTTGAGATCAAAATAGGGATCATGTGCCTCCACTCCCTCCCCCATGTGGAAGAACAAGGGTTTGCACATACGAAAGCGTCTACGGAAACCGGTTTCAAGGAATGCTGGTACGGGTTGGCAGTAGTCCTTGTAGAGCAGTCGTGCATCTACGATCCTAGTTTAGAACTCTCCTTCCTTTGATTGAACCCTTGAAGTTTAGAATGTGCTCCACGTCCCTTCATTTCCGCCGATCATCATCATCATCATCAACTCAACTTCTTTGTCGTCCAAATCCGACGAATCGATGGACCCTTTTTGAATGAATTCACCAAGCTCCTTGTTTCGATACTCCTCATCCGACTAATAGACGAATCAATCGTTTTTCCTACAAAACATAAAATATGACAGGAGGAGCGGGAATACCATGGCAGTGTCTGTGTCCGGGTGACGGTGTCCTGGATTAGGGGGTACTCAACACGTCGTCTCCCGAACAGGTGTATCGGGTCGAGGACCCCTATGGCAGTTCACTCATGGGCCACTTCGGGCAACCCATGCCGCATACAAGGAGGATTCCATAAGACTTGGCGCCCAAGAAAGGACTCCTCTAAACCCTAGGCCTCCGGTGTGTTATATAAACCGAGGCCAGGCTAGTCAATAGAACATCTTATATTCATTAGATCAATCTTGTGGTAGATACACGTACTCTGTACTACACCCCATATGAATACAATCAAAAGCAGGACGTAGGGTTTTACCTCCATTAAGAGGGCCCGAACCTGGGTAAAATCCCGTGTCCATGTTACCATTGCTCCAAGATGCCTAGCTTAGGTCCCCTACTACGAGATATGTTGGATATAGAACCGACATTGGTGCTTTCATTGAGAGCCTGCTGGCAGTCGCCATGGTGCGATGGGAATTCAGATCGTCTCCGGCGCGATCTACGTGTCAGAGCCGAGCCTTATTGTTGATGTTGGCATCTTCGTCGTCGGCTCGATTAGTCACCTTAGCTCGACCGAGGACTGTGCTCCGTCTCAGATCATTATGTTCGGAGGAGGGCCTTCATAATCAACTCCGATCTCTATCAAGATCATGGAGGAATCATCGATGAAGATCGGGGGCTCAACGTCAACATTGCCCCCGGGAGACCGTGCTGTTTTTCTGGACAGCAAACCTATATCCGCCAACACCACCTCCTCGAGCGTCACTTTGATTATTGCTTCAGTGAAATTGTGTGGAATTGAGTGTACAACAACCCTGTAAAATTTTGTCGCGTTCCGATGGAGGAATCTTCGACGATCTATGATATATTGGAGGCCTGTCGAGTCTTGACAGGAATCTGGACAAGTTTAGGGCGTGGTCTTCCAAGCCTAGCTCGGTGGTCATTTGGTAGATCCAACCGTTCATTTTCTGTGAAATTTCCTTATCTACCACCTCTCAAAATTTCAGCCCGATCCAACCGTTCAAACTCCGGGAACCTTCCGATTAGTGCATCACTTTTCGGATCTGTTTTCTGCGCGAATACAAATCTGACCTGAGTTCATCTTTCTTGATGAACGGGATATTGGACAACCTTTTTGGAAGTATGTCTTTCTAGGGTATTTTGCATTG
Organism: Triticum urartu; assembly: GCF_003073215.2. NCBI lineage: Eukaryota > Viridiplantae > Streptophyta > Magnoliopsida > Poales > Poaceae > Triticum > Triticum urartu. The sequence continues at coordinate 434,221,040 of NC_053026.1, read as the reverse complement.
TTCTTAAACACGTGCCCATAAAATTTTAAGCCTTCTTTGAGGTATTCTTCACCATCACGCTGGTGTCAAACCAGTCCGGCAACATTGCTCCATGGTTGCCGACCTGCGCTAGACACGTCGTCGCTTTGTTGAGCCGAGCTCAACTTCTTCGGATCATCATCTCGGCAAGCTGAACAAGAGTACGACATCACGAAGGATAAATCATCACCAACATCGCAGCCCCACGGATTACACGGAGTGGGCACACCGGCATCGTCGCACGGTCACTTCATCAAGCTGACATTGACCGCGTCACAAGTCACGACCTGCGTTGGCATGGCCGAACTGTTGCTTCTTCAAGCCAATGTCCATCGCGCCGAACTGCTTCAACACCTCGGCTGACATTGCAGCTGCAACGTCTCCTTACCGACCCGCTCCGTCACCTCAGCTAGACCGGGGGCTTCGCCATCTCTTCATCAACCTACTTTGGAGACTTCGGCGTCACCAGCCGACCAGCTTCGTCACGTTAGCTGGACCGAGGGCTTTGCCTCGGCGAGCCAACCTTTGCCAGCATCGCCATGCTGTCGCTTCATCGCCCATCAGGCAATGGGTGTGCGGATCGAGTCCTAATTTTGGGAGTAAACTTTCTTCAGATTGCTACAACAGATAAACCAGGTGCAATTAATCATAGTAATTTTTTCTTGCTTGGGTTTACTTTTTCCGAGGAATTATTACTCTGGTTTTTGTTCCATCATCTGTACACATGTCTGTCAAGTGATGGCCGCATTAATGATGGTTGCGTGACGGTTCGGTCAGTTTCCCGTCTGTAGTTCGGTGAACGCCTCATTAGGGACTCAGACTGCCCTATGAATACAGGCTTTGTCACGCCAGCGCCCTGCACCGACATTGGCTTCTAAGCCAGGCCACATCTCTTTAGAAAAAAACTTATTTTGCATAAAATAATTATCGAGGTTTTTCTTCTATATTTATATTAATATTTTTTGGACCACACTATTTTACATGTGTAGGTAATCGACTTTGACTGCGTCACGCGGTCACTTCGGCAAGCCGACACCATCGTCCCAATCAGCGTAAATTGGCTCACGTGATCACCTTGTTGATCGAATTGCCATACCAACATGTTCGGTTGCCTCGGGGACTTCGGCATCGCTAAGAGAGCTCTACCTCATCGAGTGTTGGGCACATGGGTCATATTTCTTTTATTACTCACTTTGCATAAATAATTAATTATGCAAGGAATTTTTATTTTATTTTATTATTACTACTATTATCTCCGGCTTGCACTATTTTTTGTGCACAACTAATGATTCGGGTTGGGCAGCGTTGTCACCTTGGCGTACCGACGTACCACGTCACTTCGGCTGGACCGGGGCTTCGCCATCACTCCATTAACCCACATCACGGACTTCGGTGTCATACTGTCGGCCTGCTCCGTCGCCTCAGTCGGACTGGAGGTTCCACCCAACCACATTAGCCGTGCTATGTCGCCACTTCGGAGTGCCGAGCTATTTGCTCTGCCACCTCGGGACCGGCTCAGGGGCTGGGACCTCGTCCCGCCATAAGCCCAAGCCGCGCATCGACACCGAGCACATTAACCAGCTAAGTCACTTCCATGCTCAGTTTTTTTATTCTTGTTCTATTTGACCAAAAATTATATTTATGCTAAAATATGTTTGTCAAAAACGAGGTTCGCTAAAAACCACTTTTCTTTGCCCGTGTTAACTGGGGCTCTTAAATTTATATGAGCCATTTTATAATAATTGTTCTTCTTCTAAGGTGTTGCAAAGTCTTTTTCTACCACTCCTTTTTCGACTCGAGTGTGTGGTCAATAGCCGGATAGCCTGTTTTGTCTCTAATGCTGCTCGAGTTTAGTTCGTTAAACTAGCTTAATGAGAAGTACTCTGCCTTCGGGATAGGAGGTTGCAGCCGTAGGCTGACCCGCTTGAAGTCTTGTGATCAGATGTGTCATATTAATGCACGATAGAAGCACAAAAGTAAGACCAATTTTCGGATTGGCGCCTAATGACTTGATTTAGTTCGGGCGTAAAGTTTTTACTGAAGTTTTTTGGTTTTCCAAGCCTATGACACTTTTAAACTATTTGTGTGTTTCCAGCGTAAGTCTCGCAGTGCAACACCAGACACCTTTAGAGATTTGGCTAAAACATTCTCGGATATTGCTATATATGCATCGGTTTCGAATTGTGTCTTTGGTCAATAGTTGGGTTGCCCGGATCCTGTGCTTGCCTCCTATGTCCCACTTTGTTCGTCTAGGTGTGCAAAGGGGGAACCACTGCGATTGTGCTTCCAGCTCGAATGGTTAAGCACCTTAGTGGAGAAAGCCGAAAACTGACTGTCACAATGGGCGAAAACTGGTCAGCGATCCGATGACGGTGTCAAACTATAGATCGATACCGATTACCCCGTGCTAAACGATGGGCCTTTCATAACATTGGCCGAAGTGTTATTGGATAGACTTTGGTCGGTGTCGAACACTAGCCGGGGCTCGTAGCTAGCTTCCCCAGTTTAAAGCTCCCATGACTAAGTGAAATTTATAAAGCCCGCATATCTGATTGCCTTGTTTCCGCTAACAAAACCGCCTCCGGGCACCGAGACATCGGCTAAGGGTTGTCTTGTTACTATGGAAACACCCTGCGTAGCATCTACAAATGGGTAGAAGCCGACGATGGGCCACTTTCAAATAATAAACGGTCGCAACGGAGTCAAAATAAATATCATCAGCGTTTGTATTCATTATACAAGCGTTGCATTTCGTAATTATTGTTATAAAGCCATAAATATGCATCAATTTGACTTAAGATTTTGGCCAAGCTAGGTTGCATAGCTCCTGTGCTTACCCCTATGTTCCTGATTGGTCGTCTAGGCGGTAAAGGGAGCACCTTTGTGATTGTTACTACCGGGTCATCCGAGTTAGTACCTCAGACTGGGTGAAGCCGAAAGCTAGCGATCTTAAAGGATATAATTGGTCGGCAATGACGGAAATAAAAATTTAGGTTCGCTAAAGACCACATACTTCGGGAACTTTCCCCGGACTAAATCCTCAGTATTTTTCTCCCACATTGATCGGAGGTGAGGTTTCATGATCATGGTCGGCATGACAACCCAAAGAAAGGAACCGATAGCGGGACTATTTTCTTTGGAAGATGTTTCTTACATTAAATACTAATGTAACATTCTCTGCATACCTTTGTTTATAAAACCGTATGGCCGGATTTCCTTGTTTGTCATAAATCTTTGCCCTCATAAAGGCTTTATAAAGTGGGAGAAACACTCCCCGGCTACTGGCCGAGGAGGTTGAAGCCGATGGTCGGTCAACAAAGTTTTGTACAGTGCGGATCCAAGCATTAATGATGTAGAGTACTTGGATACATAGAATCATTACACATAATTTGTGATTTTACTCCGGACATCGATCCTTAATTCGGCCACTCATGCCCACATTAAGGCTCGAGGGCTACTAGGCTTCGGGCTTATCATTTACTAATATTAAAGGGGAACTTCGATCCCCTGATCTGGTGTTGCCACCCGACCAGTGTCTCGGGGGCTACTACATTGCCTATTCAATACAGAAAATTCAAAGTGCTCAGTGTTCGGCTTGACCGAACTATGGGCAAACGCATCTTCGGATAACAATAGGTACCATCTGGGACTTATCTGACATCAAGCTAATATATTACGACGACTTCTCAAAACCCTCTCTCAAGGGCCCGTCCGCCGATCACTATCTCCTCTAATGTGCATCTCGGATTTTTTGGCCGACACACACTGAGGGAGTCCTGGATTAAGGGGTGTTCGGATAGACGGACTATACCTTTAGCCGGACTCCTGGACTATGAAGATACAAGATTGAAGACTTCGTCCTGTGTCCGGGAGGGACTTTCCTTGGCGTGGAAGGCAAGCTTGGCGATACGGATATACAGATCTCCTACCATTGTAACCGACTCTATGTAACCCTAACCCTACCCGGTGTCTATATAAACCGGAGGGTTTTAGTCCGTAGGACAACGTACACATGAACAATCATACCATAGGCTAGCTTCTAGGGTTTAGCCTCCTCGATCTCGTGGTAGATCTACTCTTGTACTACCCATATCATCAATATTAATCAAGCAGGACGTAGGGTTTTACCTCCATCGAGAGGGCCCGAACCTGGGTAAAACTTCGTGTCCCTTGTCTCCTGTTACCATCCGGCCTAGACGCACACATCGGGACCACCTACCCGAGATCCACCGGTTTTGACACCGACATTGGTGCTTTCATTGAGAGTTCCTCTGTGTCATCGCCGTCAGGCTCGATGGCTCCTACGATCATCGATAGCGATGCAGTCCAGGGTGAGACCTTCCTTCCCGGACAGATCTTCGTCTTCGGCGGCTTCGCTCTGCAGGCCAATTCACTTGGCCATCTGGAGCAGATTGAAAGCTACGCCCCTGGCCGTTAGGTCAGATTTGGAAGTTTAAACTACACGGCTAACATCCGTGGGGACTTGATCTTCGACGGATTCGAGCCACTGCCGAGCGCGCCGCACTGTCACGACGAGCATGATCTAGCTCTGCCGCCGAACAGTGCCCTGGAGGCCGCACCCGCATCGGCTTCGACCCTTAATTCGGAGCCAACTGCGCCGATCGAGGATGGGTGGTTGGACGCCGCCTCGGGGGCTGTGATCCCAACGGCGATCGAGCCGAACACCATCCCCGCACTCTACAAGACTCGTGACTCCAAGGAGCCGGACTCTTCTCCGGACTCCAAACCCTCCGCGCCCCTGCCGATCGAATCCGATTGGGCACCGATCATGGAGTTTACGGCCGCAGACATCTTTCAGCACTCGCCTTTCGGCGATATTCTGAAGACATTAAAGTCTCTCTCTTTATCAGGAGAGCCCTGGCCGGATTACGGTCAGCAAGGTTGGGGTACGGACGATGAAGAAATTCAAAGCCCACCCACCACCCACTTTGTAGCCACTGTCGACGACTTAACCGACATGCTCGACTTCGACTCCGAAGACATCGACGGTAAGGACGCCGATGAAGGAGATGATGAAGAACCAACGCCTACTAGGCCCTGGAAAGCCACCTCATCATACGACATATACATGGTGGACACCCCAAAAGAGGGAGATGGCGATGGAACATCGGAGGATGACCCCTCCAAGAAACAGCCTAAGCGCCGACGTCAGCGGCGCCGCTCAAAATCCCGCCAAAACAAACATGGTGATTCCAGCACGGGAGATAATAATACTCCGGAAAGCGCCGAAGAAAACCCCCTCCAGCAAGATTTAGCACAGGAGGATGGAGAAACCAGCCCTCATGAGAGAGTGGCAGACAGAGAGGTCGAGGATGATAATTATATGCCTCCCTCCGAAGACGAGGCAAGCCTCGACGACGACGAATTCGTCGTGCCAGAGGATCCCATTGAGAAAGAGCGTTTTCAACGCAGGCTTATGGCCACGGCAAGAAGCCTCAAGAAAAAACAGCAACAACTTAGAGCTGATCAAGATTTGCTAGTCGACAGATGGACTGAAGTCCTTGCGGCCGAAGAGCACAAACTCGAACGCCCCTCCAAGAGCTACCCAAAGCGCAGGTTGCTACCCCGATTAGAGGAGGAAGCACTTGATGCGGCCGACCGACCACCTCGTGGCCGCGACAGAGACGCCTCTCGGCCCTCCACTCAAGCCGCACCCCGTACCAAGGCACGGGAATATGCGCCAGACTTACGAGACATGTTGGAGGACAAGGCAAGTCAAACAAGATCGATCTACGGATCGCGTGGGCGCCCCACGGCTCGAGACGGTAACCGTCATGCCGGCCACAAATTCGGCAGGGCCGAACACAGCTCATTGGAGCTACGTCATGATATCGCCCAGTACAGAGGCGCCGCACACCCACTATGCTTTACAGATGAAATAATGGATCATCAAATCCCCGAGGGTTTCAAACCCGTAAACATCGAATCATACGATGGCACAACAGATCCTGCGGTATGGATAGAGGATTATCTCCTTCATATCCACATGGCCCGCGGCGACGATTTCCACGCCATCAAATACCTCCCACTCAAGCTTAAAGGACCAGCTCGGCATTGGCTTAACAGCTTGCCAACAGGATCAATCAGTTGTTGGGAGGACCTAGAAGCCGCATTCCTCGACAATTTCCAGGGCACTTATGTGCGACCCCCAGACGCCGATGACCTAATTCACGTAATCTAGGAGCCAGAAGAATCGGCCAGGCAATTCTGGACACGGTTCCTAACAAAGAAAAAATCAAATAGTCGACTGTCCGGATGTTGAGGCCCTAGCAGCCTTCAAGCACAATATCCGTGACGAGTGGCTGGCCCGGCACCTTGGACAGGAAAAGCCGAAGTCTATGGCAGCACTCACGACACTCATGACCCGCTTTTGCGCGGGAGAAGACAACTGGCTTGCTCGTAGCAACAATATGACCAAGAACCCTGGTAATTCGGATACCAGGGACAGTAGTGGCAGGTCGCGTCGCAACAAGCAGAAGCGCCGCATTAACGGCGACAATACTGAGGATACGATAGTTAATGCCAGATTCAGAGGCTCTAAATCCAATCAGCGGAAATAGCCATTCAAAAGGAATCCTAGGGGCCCGTCCAGTTTGGACCGAATACTCGACCGCTTATGCCAGATACATGGCACCCCCGAAAAGCCGGCCAATCACACCAACAGGGATTGTTGGGTGTTCAAGCAGGCATGCAAGTTAAATGCCGAAAATGAAGAGAAGGGGCTGCATAGCGATGACGACGAGGAGCCCCGGCCGCCGAACAACAGTGGACAGAAGGGTTTTCCCCCACAAGTGCGGACGGTGAACATGATATACGCAACCCACATCCCCAAGAGGGAGCGGAAGCGCGCGTTAAGGGACGTATACGCGATAGAGCCAGTCGCCCCAAAGTTCAACCCATGGTCCTCCTGCCCGATCACCTTTGATCGAAGGGACCATCCCACTAGCACCCGTCACGGTGGATTCGCCGCATTGGTTCTAGAACCAATTATTAACGGATTTCATCTCACTAGAGTCCTTATGGACGGCGGCAGCAGCCTGAACCTGCTTTACCAGGATACAGTGCAGAAAATGGGCATAGATCCCTCGAGGATTAAGCCCACCAAAACGACCTTTAAAGGCGTAATACCAGGTGTAGAGGCCAACTGTACAGGCTCAGCCACACTTGAAGTGGTCTTCGGATCTCCGGATAATTTCCGAAGCGAGGAGTTAATCTTCGACATAGTCCCGTTTCGCAGTGGTTATCACGCACTGCTCGGGCGAACCGCATTCACTAAGTTCAATGCGGTACCGCATTACGCATACCTTAAGCTCAAGATGCCAAGCCCTCGAGGAGTATTTACGGTCAATGGAAACACGAATGCTCCCTCCGAACGGAGGAGCACACGACGGCCCTTGCAGCGGAAGTACAAAGCAGCCTCTCTAGGCAGTTCTCCAGTCCGGCCACTAAACGACCGGACACCGTCAAGCGCGCCCGGAGTGACCTACAACAAGACCGCCTAGCACGATTCGAGCAGCGTAGCAATGCGGCCCCAACCCCAACCCTCGCAAAAGACGACGCCAGTACTTCGCGTACATAATACGCTCTAGAGATACCATGGGCACAGGGGGAGGGGCACCATCACGGCACGCCCGAAACACGGCTTAAACCGCACCAGGGGCTACCAATTTTTTAATTTTCTCTTACTTTAAGGACTCCACTCATCGGAAGGCATGTTCGGCAGTTCAATTGCCGCACAAATGATGCAAGAACCAGGGAAGCAGACAAGCCACACCGCATTACGAAACTCCCAGGTGGTCTCTATCACGAGCAGTATACCTGTTTCGCATACTATTCCGCAGCTTGCCCCTGGAACGAACATGTTACATAGTCCAACCTTTTGCTTATCACATTAATTGTATCGTTCTGCTTTGATCGCATCCCTCTTTAATAAACAATGCATAGCTTTTGTCTATTTTTGCATTACTCTTTTATATATATATATATATATATATGTTCCTTAACGACATGTTGCACCCGTACACTTTGGTACGGCCAAAATACGCCAGGGGCTTCAGTACCCCTCAACATGGTGTGAGAAGTCCGAACACTTTAACAAGTACGGCTTATAGCATTATATGCACCGGCTCCGAATCATGTCTTGGGTCAATAGTTGGGTTTGCCCGGCTCCTATGTTTTGGTGCCTTACGTTCCGCTATATCGGCTAAGGTAGCACTAGGAGAACCACTGCGATTGTGCCCCAGTTGAGCTGGGTCAAGCACCTCAATGGAGAAAGCTAAAACTGACTGTCATGATGAAGCGAGAGCTGGTCGCTGTTCGAGAGGTTTTTTCGAGTCCCTAAAGACTTATGCCGCTTAGGGCGAGGAGCCGGCTCTGTCCGGCCAAGGCGTGGATAGCGCCCCGAACTCGGTCTTCCGAATACCAAGGGCTTCGCCGAAATTTAAAATTATAGAATTCTATGGCTAAGTGAGAGTGTTCACGCATTATAGTCCGATTGCCTTGTTCGTTGGGCTGAGCGCCTCCCTCGAAGGACCCAAACATGGGAAAAAGAGCGCTCAAGTTTATCCCCGAACACCCCAACACTAGCGGCACGGGGGCAGAAGCCGACGACTCGCCATCTCTCAAAATTGATAAACAGCTGCACAGAAGGTAATATTTTAAATTCAAAACAGCATCGCTTAGCGCATATGAACAAGTTTTCAGTGCACAGGACAAAACGAGCGAGTTTTACTAAAAAATTACATCCCTAGAACATTCATCCGCCACAAGGCGGGCACCCTTTAGAACATCCTTATAATAATTCTCGGGTTTGCGATGCTCTTTCCCCGGCAGTGGCCCGTCCTTCACAAGCTTCTCAGCATCCAGCTTGCCCCAGTGCACCTTAGCATGGGCAAGGGCCCTACGGGCACCTTCAATGCAGAAGGAGCGCTTGATGACTTCAAGCCTTGGACAGGCCTCCACCAGCCGCCGCACCAGCCCGAAATAGCTCCCAGGCAGAGCCCCTCCAGGCCACAGCCGAACAATGAGGCCCTTCATGGCCTGTTCGGCCGCCTTGTGGAGCTCGACCAGTTGCTTCAGCTGGTCGCTCAGGGGCACGGGGTGTCCGGCCTCAGCATACTGAGACCAGAACACCTTCTCCGTCGAGCTGCCCTCCTCGGCTCGATAGAATGCGGCGGCATCAGACACACTCCGGGGAAGATCTGCGAACGCTCCTGGAGAGCTCTCGATTCGGGTAAGTAACAAGTAACTCACGTTTATGTGTTTGCTTTGCATAAAGAATGCCTTACCCGCCGCTATCTTCTTCACCTCATCCAACTCCTGGAGGGTCTTCTGGGATTCGGCCTTGGCAGACTTGGCATTCTCAATAGCCACCGCGAGCTCGGACGCTCGCGTCTTTGAGTCAAGCTCCAAACTCTCATGTTTTTCCATGAGAGCCTGGAGCTCTTGCCGTACCTTGCCAACCTCAGCCTCATACTTCTCCCGCTCGGTGCGTTCCGTGGCCACCGTCTTCTCGGCCTCGAGCAGCGCTTGCTTAAGGGTCGCCACCTTAGACGTGGCCCCTACAATAGCCATGATAATCCTGTCATTTTTTTTGGCAATTGCACCTTTTTATATATATTTAAACAAGGTATTTCTTACCTTCATTGTCCTCGAGCTGCTTCTTGGCACGCCCGAGCTCTTGCTCGGACCGCTCGAGGTTCTGCTTTAGTGTGTCCACTTCCGCAGTCAGTGCGGCGGACGCCAGCAGGGAAGCCTGCACACGCATATTGACTCCTTTTTGTTAGACTCCTGCGAATTTTATTTGATCCTCTATTCGGCTTCTCTTCCCGAATGCCAAACAGAGCATCAGGGGCTACTGTCTATGCGGTAATATTATTTACACATTCTTTACTTACCTCAAAGCCTGTTAAAAGGCTAGTACAAGCTTCTGTCAGTCCGCTCTTGGTGGACTGAACCTTCTGGACCACCGCACTCATAATGGTGCGGTGCCCCTCGTCGATGGAGGCGCCTTGGAGCACCTCCAACAGATTGTCCGGCGCCTCTGGTTGGACGGAGGTCACCGGCACGGTGGGCTTGCTCCTCTTGGAAGGAGGTCCCCCGCCGAACTCTGGAACATTTGAAGGTTCCGGAGCGGTGTCCGGCCTAGGGCCGGACTTGGAGCCCTGGGGGGTTTCATCCCCTTTACTCCTGGAGTCCGGGAGGTCGCCTCGCGGCGCCTCCAGGACCACCTCCTCCCGGATTGGAACCTGTTGGGACAACACTTCGGTGTTGTCCGTAGGGCGGGGGGAGGAAGCCGTCGGAAGCGAGTTCACATCCTACGAGTCCAGTGAGCCGCTCGACGACGCGTCGAGACGATCTTTGAGTGGGCTGCATAAACATATTTGACATAAGGGAAAGCTGTACAATAAACGAATACTATGAATTACTCTGGTATCCGGATACTTACGATTTGGCCAGGGGCTTGGCCCTGGGCTCCCACTTCTCTCCGCCGTCGTCGGCGTCGGTGGAGTAGTCCGGAGGAAGGGTTTTCCCCTTCTTGGACCCTTCGGCCTCCCCAGTTGGGGTGGCCTTCCTTTTCTTCCCTTCCCCCGCTGGAGGGGGAGGGTTCTCTTCTTCCTCCTCCTCGTCTTCATGAGAGGAGTGCGTCTTGGATTCGTCAGATGGTGAATCCGACACCTCCAGGCGCCGGGCACTCTTTCGAGTCCCCGTGGACTTCTTCTTGGCCCTCTTCTTTGGCACCACATGGGGTGCCGGAACCAGCAGCTTCACCAAGTGAGCGTCCGCTGGGCCTTCGGGCAAAGGAGCCGGACAGTTGATCTGTCCGGACGTCTCCTGCCAATCCTGTCAAAGGTAAGGGAGTTTAGATCCCGCATGGAGTCAAACTATGAAAAACCGATACCCTGTAAAAGGAAAAAACAGCTTACCGCATGAGCGTGACGCTGTGTACTGAATCCGCGATCCTCGGTAGCGGATGCGGGGGCCTCAGCGCCCTTGAAAAGCACTTTCCAGGAATATTCGTACATCGTGTCGAAGAGCCTGCTCAGAGTTTGGTGCCGCGCCGGGTCGAACTCCCACAGGTTGAAAGCCCGTTGTTGACACGGGAGGATCCGGCGGATGAGCATAACCTGGACTACGTTGACAAGTTTGAGCTTCTTGTCCACCAGGTTTGGACGCATGTTTGGAGTCCGGTCAGCTCTCCTTTCTTACCCCACGACAGGCCGGTCTCCTTCCAGGAGGTGAGCCACGTAGGGGGTCCGGACCAAAACTCGGGGGCTGCAACCCATTCGGGGTCGCGTGGCTCGGTGATGTAAAACCACCCCGATTGCCACCCCTTCAGGGTCTCCACAAAGGAGCCCTCAAACCATAAAACATTGGCCATCTTGCCCACCATGGCGCCTCCGCACTCCACCTGGTTGCCGCGCACCACCTTCGGCTTGACATTGAAAGTCTTGAGCTATAGGCCGAAATGGGGGCTGATGCGGAGGAAGGCCTCGCACATGACGATAAACGCCAAGATGTTTAGGACAAAATTCGGGGCCGGATCATGGAAATCCAGGCCGTAGTAGAACATGAGCCCCCGGGCAAATGGGTGGAGAGGGAAACCTAGTCCGCGGAGGAAATGGGGGAGGAACACCACCCTCTCATGGGGCCTAGGGGTGGGGATGAGCTGCCCCTTTTCGGGAAGCCGGTGCGCAACGTCGTTAGACAAGTATCCGGCCTTCCTTAGTCTTTTGATGTGCCCCTCCATGACGGAGGAGACCATCCACTTGCCTCCCGCTCTGGACATGGCTGGAGAAGGTTGAAGTGGGGAGTGCGGACTTGGGTGCTGGAGCTCGAGTGCGCGAGAATGGATAAGCAAGGGAGGAAGAAGGCGTAGGTGAAAAGGTGGATCCTTATCCCCTTATATAGATGGGCGTAACTACGTGTCCCCACCAGCCTGGTAAAACTCGCTTATCTCCCAAGCGCCGTAATCAATGGCGCGGTTGGGTTACCCACGCCCGTATTGATGAGAATCCCGGAATAAGGGGACACGATCTCTGCTTTAACAAGACGTGCCAAGGAAACCGCCTCGCATAAGACGCTGAGGTGGGACAGTAAAACGATTCGAATAAGGGCTTGGCCGTGGTGTGATGTCACACTATGGAATACGTCAGCAGATTAGATTTGTGTAAATATTATTCTCTCTGTGGCAATATGTGGAAATTTATTTTGCAGAGCCGGACACTACCTTTGTGTTCAAAATCTTCTATGAAGTACTTGGAGGAGGAACCCGCCTTGCAATGCCGAAGACAATCTGCGCGCCGGACTCGTCGTCATTAAAGCCTGGTTCAGGGGATACTGAGGGAGTCCTGGATTAAGGGGTGTTCGGATAGCCGGACTATACCTTCAGCCGGACTACTGGACTATGAAGATACAAGATTGAAGACTTCGTCCCGTGTCCGGGAGGGACTTTCCTTGGCGTGGAAGGCAAGCTTGGCGATACGGATATACAGATCTCCTACCATTGTAACCAACTCTATGTAACCCTAACCCTACCCGGTGTCTATATAAACCGGAGGGTTTTAGTCCGTAGGACAACGTACACATCAACAATCATACCATAGGCTAGTTTCTAGGGTTTAGCCTCCTCGATCTCGTGGTTGATCTACTCTTGTACTACCCATATCATCAATATTAATTAAGCAGGACATAGGGTTTTACCTCCATCGAGAGGGCCCGAACCTGGGTAAAACTTCGTGTCCCTTGTCTCCTGTTACCATCTGGCCTAGACGCACAGTTCGGGACCCCCTACCCGAGATCCGCCGGTTTTGACACCGACACACACCTTGAGGGCCACTGGCTATACATCTCGGCAGAGAATACATTGCACAAATCAGAATTAAATCCATAGAGGGCATCTCCGGCATTAAGCTCGGTTGAACCCTTTTAACTTTTTCAAGACCGAGGTAATCTATGACACCTCGGATATAGTCCGGCGTTAGAGCTCGGATACATCCCGGCGTTGGAGCTCGGAAGCAGTCCGGTGTTGGTGCACGGCTGCAAAAGATACCTCGAATACAATCCGTCATTGGAGATCGGATGCAAGAGGACACTGCCGCACGGGAACAATTTCAAACCCGAGGTGTGGCATAAAAATAACAGGGCATTGATAAAGGCCGAGAAATTAAAGGGGCTCGTCGGATACCCGACGTGTAAATTCTTCAGATTCACTTTGGCGATCCTCAAGATCGAAGATGAGAAGATTTGTTGAACCAGTTTTCAAGACCGACGACCGAAGATGAAGAATAATTCGAAAGAATTGAGGAGCGTCCCTAACTTGAAGACCGGTTCAGGGGGCTACTAACGGTGTCCTAGACTAGGGGGTACTCAACACGTCGTCTCCCGAAGAGGTGTATCGGGCCGAGGACCCCCATGGCGGTTCACTCATGGGCCACTTCGGGCAGCCCATGCCACATACAAGGAGGATTCCACAAGACTTGGCGCCCAAGACAAGAACTCCTCTAAACCCTAGGCCTCCGGTGTGTTATATAAACCGAGGCCAGGCTAGTCAACATCTTATATTCATTAGATCAATCTCGTGGTAGATACATGTACTCTGTACTACACCCCATATGAATACAATCAAAAGCAGGACGTAGGGTTTTACCTCCATCAAGAGGGTCCGAACCTGGGTAAAATCCTGTTTCCATGTTACCATTGCTCCAAGATGCCTAGCTTAGGACCCCTACTACGAGATATGCCGGATATAGAACCGACACCGGGGCGGCGAGAATGGCGTGACGGAGTTTTGTGCCGATGGTCGCGGCACTAGGGGGTAGGAATGATGGTGGAGCTAGGCATGGATGAGGGAGAAGAGAGGAGAGAAAAAGGCAGGTCTGGTTAGGTCGGGGACGATTTGATGAAATTTAGGGCAGGTCCGGTCTGTCGGGTCCGAGGTTGTTGACACCAGATTTTGGCATGGTACGAAATGCAAGTAAGATGGCCTCAAATGGAGAAGTGATCTACATGAAATAGTTCCGTATTATCGACATGAACTTCTTTGAAGTTTAGGTCATAGCCATCTGATCTCATCTCAAGGGCCGAAGTTGTGCTCAAAGTACTAGGATTTTGTATTCAGTGTACTTTTAGCCGATTAGGCCTCCAAGACAGCCTCATATGAGAAACTTTTATACACGGACTGTCTTTGTCTTGTCGAAATGATTGATTTTGATATAAAAATCATCTCAGTACAAGGTCATATGCAATAGTTAAAGCCCGCACAGCACAGCCCTACCACGAGCAGAACGTGGTGCGCCAAATCAGACACGCATATAGCTGGTGTCTGATGGGTAGCGCCCTACATTGCCTATTTTGCACGAGCGATTCGACCCTCAGGATGGCTATGAATCTAAAAACGTTCAACATGAAAGTTCTTCATCTCATCGAAACAGTTAAATTTGCTTTTGAGAACATCTTCATCCAAGGTCGGTTGTGTCCTGTGAGACCCAAAAACCGAGCTAATGTCTCAGACTTACCTAAATCCGAGTTCAGTTAATTTTGGAAAGATTTGGACGGGATTTGAAGTATTTTCTTGTATGGAAAGTCGAATTGCCTCTTATATATGTGGGGGTAACGGACAATTGGAACAACACACAATTGACATATCGATATACTATTTTTCATCTACGTTTTATCTCTCCACTATTTATCTCTCTCTCTCATTCTTCGCTGTTCCTCGAGTTTGAGAGTTGCGAATCCCAAGACACTAGGGGCGAGTGAATCGACCTAGGGAAGCCCATAGACGCCACACTCCCTGACGGGGTCCCTTCCGGGTGTGCGGGGTTTAGGGTCTAAAAAGCACTCGTAGACTGTCCTACGTATCACCCTGTCGGTCGGGTCTCCTTCGATGTGAGCTGCGGTGCATCACCCCCGGCGTCGAGGGTACAAGTGACGTGTTCGTGTGTCAACACAATTTTTGGCGACTCCGTTGGGGACGCAGCTTTGGACGGTCTCCAACCTATTCTTGCTACCAAGAGATCATCATCAAATTGCTGCAATCTACAAAGGTAATATGAATACCCAATTCCCCTTTGTATATGCAAATAATTCATATGTTGTTGCTAGATCGCCTAATGAGCATAATGTATCAGCTAGCCCATGTTTAATCAATCATGCATCTAATTATGTGCAAGAGCCGATGCAAAATAATCTTCATGCTTCAAATTCTTATGATTTTAGCAATCTACAACATATGTATCCTAACGCTCACGCATCGGCAACCCCACAAATCCATATACCGATGAAAAACATGATGGGGTTTGGTTAATCAATTTGAAACCACTATTGGGAAGGGGCTTATAGGTGAACCCCAAATAGTGCACGCCCTGCCACAGTTAATTTTGAAAGAAAGCACTGGCGATTCCTAAAGCACGCTCGCCACTGCTGGGCAAGTAGCTGTGACGGACGATGAAGTACCCATCACAACTCTGCGTTTTCTAATTTCTTCCCGACTGGCAAGCTACTTTGGCGTGCGAAGTCCGATGCCTGCCAAAGTTCGCTCGCACATATGTGGCAGGCAGATTTAATTGCGCGCCACCACTATATTTGGGCAGCCAGGCGCCAACCGTTTTCAAATATTTTCAGACCGCGGGTGGCGGGTTTTAGCAGTCACCCGCCACAACTATATTTGGTCACGTTTTCACCTCCCACGCTTATACTTGGGTGGCGGGCTACTCCACGCTCCCGCCACTGCTCTACGAGACATTACCTACCCCCGCACTACTTGAATCTCATTCTAGACCCAATCCCTTTCTCCCATCCTCTCTCGCCGCCGCCAACATCGTGGCGTCGTCCGTCACCACCGGCGAGGTCGCGGTCCGCCACCTCGAACGGCGTCGAGGAGCAAATCTTCCCCGTCGTCTGTGTCATCCGTCCCTGCCTCGAAGTTCGTCGGCGTTGCCGTGCAACGTGATACGTCTCCAACGTATCTATAATTTTTGATTGTTCCATGCTATTATATTATCTGTTTTGGATGTTTAATGGGTTTTATTATACACTTTTATATTATTTTTGGGACTAACCTACTAACAAAGGCCCAGTGCAAATTGCTGTTTTTTTTGCCTATTTCGGTGTTCCATAGAAAAGGAATATCAAACGGAATCCAAACGGAATGAAACCTTTGGGAGAGTGATTTTTGGAACAAACGCAATCTAGGTGACTTGGAGTGGACGTCAAGGAAGCATCGAGGAGGCCACGAGGCAGGGAGGCGCACCCCTACCCCCGTGGGCCCCTCGTGGCTCCCCTGACCGACTTCTTTTGCCTATATATACTCATATACCTCGAAAACATTCGGGAGCACCACGAAACCCTATTTATACCGCCGCAACCTTCTGTACCCGTGAGATCCCATCTTGGGGCCTTTTCCGGCGCTCTGCCGAAGGGGGAATCGATCACGGAGGGCTTCTACATCAACACCATAGCCTCTCCGATGATGTGTGAGTAGTTTACCACAGACCTTAGGGTCCATAGTTATTAGATAGATGGCTTCTTCTCTCTCTTTGGATCTCAATACAAAGTTCTCCTTGGTCTTCTTGGAGACCTGTTCGATGTAATTCTTTTTGCGATGTGTTTGTCGAGATCCGATGAATTGTGGGTTTATGATCAAAATTATCTATGAACAATATTTGGTTCTTCTCTGAATTCTTTTATGTATGATTTGTTATCTTTGTAAGTCTCTTCGAATTATCAGTTTGGTTTGGCCTACTAGATTGATCTTTCTTGCAATGGGAGAAGTTCTTAGCTTTGGATTCAATCTTGCGGTCCTTTCCCAGTGACAGCAGGGGCAGGAAGGAACATATTGTATTGTTGCCATCGAGGATAAAAAGATGGGGTTTATATCATATTGCTTGAGTTTATCCCTCTACATCATGTCATCTTGCCTAATGCGTTACTCTGTTCTTATGAACTTAATACTCTAGATGCATGCTGGATAGCGGTCGATGTGTGGAGTAATAGTAGTAGATGTAGAATCGTTTCGGTCTACTTGTCGCGGACATGATGCCTATATACATGATCATGCCTAGATATTCTCATAATTATGCACTTTTCTATCAATTGCTCGACAGTAAGTTGTTTACCCACCGTAATACTTATGCTATTTTGAGAGAAGCCACTAGTGAAACCTATGGCCCCCGGATCTATTTTCCATCATATAAGTTTCCAATCTATTTTACTTTGCAATCTTTACTTTCATTCTATATCATAAAAATACCAAAAATATTTATCTTATTATCTATATCAGATCTCACTTTTGCAAGTGGTTGTGAAGGGATTGACAACCCCTTTATCGCATTGGTTGCAAGGTTCTTATTTGTTTGTGTAGGTGCGAGGCGACTTGTGTGTAGTCTCCTATTGGATTGATACCTTGGTTCTCAAAAACTGAGGGAAATACTTATGCTACTTTGCTGCATCACCCTTCCCTCTTCATGGGAAAACCAACACAGTGCTCAAGAGGTAGCACAACGCTACCTCGAACTACTTCCCCATGTCCGTCGCCCGTGCTTTCCTCCGCATACAATGTCGTTTTCGACTCCGACGAACTCGCCGCCCGCCGACGCCTACGCCATCGACCTCCGCCTCTTACAGCCACCCTTCCGAATCTGGCCCCGTAAGCACACCTCCCTCTTTGTCAATGGTTACTTGTGGTATGAGTTTCTCTCTCTCTCTATTAGTGTAGTTAAAATGTACAACATATGGATAAAAAACGAGTATAACATTTTATTAGTGTAGCTAAAATTTGTTGCATGATGCATCATTAAATCTTCATAAGTGAAGATCTTAAAATTGATTGTGTGTGCTATACCAAAAGTACTACATATGGATGCAGGTGTATTCATAGTGAGTGTCAATGTTTTTGCGAAGCATGGATTAAGTTCCGTTTCGCTTAATTTATGGCACTCAATATGTCCAAATTCTATCAAAGGTCATGCTGTTTTTTCTAATTGTTATATCTAAATGCCAAATTGTTTAACGCAATTTAGATGAAGAAGCCAAGACGCCTCGTTGGGACTCCTACACCCATAGATGGGATTCCTATTGTCGTAGACATCGTCACGAGGGTGGCTCGGTACACGGACATCGTGCTTGCCTATGTCGAGAGTGCTCGAGCAGCCATCAAGAGCGCCCAGTCATACTCTGAGAGCGCTCAGGCATATTCCAAGAGCGCTAGAGCAGCCGCTGAGAATGCGCAAGCAGCTGCGGAGAGTGCGCGAGCAGTCAGCGAAGCTGCGAGGACAACCCAAGACGAGATCACGAAGATGACGGAAGGCGAGGATAGCTCATGATGTAGCTGAACAACTAGTGCACTGCTTCCATGTGATCTATATGATCAGTGCGAATGATGGAGCTAAACTTTTGCTTTTGAACTACTAATGAACTGTGCAACATGGTGATTTGTATCGTCTATAATGCTATGAATATTATGATGTGGCTTTGCTCTATGTGATTGGATAACTATGAAATTTACTTGTCGGCTTCTTTATTTATTTATGTAGATGAAGTGGAACTGGTATGTGGTGTACACCGGGAGGAATCCTAGAATTTATGATTCTTGGGAGATATGCAAGGAGCAAGTGTACAATTACAAAAATAGCTACTACAAAGGATATAAGACTAAAAAAGAAGTCGAGGATCATTATGCTAACTACGCCCAGAGAGAAGTTGAGGATCATTATGTCAATTACGTCCGCAAAGAGAAAATCAACTATGAAGTATGCAAGACCATGTGGATAAGTGGACAAGTAAAGAATTTGATTTTTATCCACCTCATTGTCGTTATGGTATTGTTGTTATCATGGGGTCTTATATGTATGTGTTGTTGTTCTAATGATGCAACATGAGTTGTTGTACACTAATATGTATATCTATTTGCATGAAGTTTAGATTATTTCTATGTTAAATGTAATGTGTATGATCGCTTACGTTAGTTGTATGCTGTAATGTGGTTAGTCTGTAATGTGGTTATTTGTATCACGTGCTGGAATGGCTGGAGGGACGTAGCTGTGGAGGACGACAGATATGGCCCGCCACAACTAATAACATATACCAATGGTGGGCAAGTAGCACTGCTCACCACAGGTAGACTCTAATAGTGGTGGGCGCCCAACGCCACTGATGGTATCATAGTAGTGGCAGAAGGTCAGTGGCGAGCGCCCCTGAGAGCCTGGCCCGCCACTGCTGGCCATTTGGCACCCGCCACTACTAGGCATTCCTGCAGTAGTTAACACCTAGTTAAAATTTCCAATAGCATACAAGAAAGTGTTTCACCCTTTTATTCATCAGCAACTAATTTGCAATATGTGAATCCAACATTGCCGATGGATGGGAGAATTGGCTATGCTACTACTAGATATTCGGCCAGTTACTCTCAGCCATCATATGCTACACCTCATGTTAGTAATTTTTCAGCATCGTACGCAACTGTAGATGTTCATAATTCGACCCCGCACCTTCATGGTCATAGACAAATAAGTGAAAACTCTGCAGGAACACACGTGCCATCATCTAATACTGTAACATATAATGCATGCTCTACGCAATTCGAGAATTTTGGCAACACTCACGAATCGTTGCTGAAAGAGTCTGGAAGTATTGCAGAGCAATCCTTTCCAGAAGCGGTTGTGGCTGCGCTAAAAAAGAGCTTGGCACAAAATAAGAAGATTAGAGCTTGGAACAAAGAAAGCAAGCCTTGCCAATTGGTAGAATCAATGAAAAGAAGGATGATTCAGAACATGAAAGTGCTTCGGTTGAAAAAGCTAAATCAAGTAGTATATATTCCGAGTCCATCAAATCCAAAGAGGCAAGCATAATTGAGAACGGGCATGGCAAGAATAGGAAAACAACCATGCTTGATTTTGCTAAAGTTAATGGAACCTACTTGCTGCCCTATGAGTTTCGTGCCATAGAAATTGACAAGCCCTAAGGACAAGAACAAGTAGTCGAACAAAGTTTGACTGACAAGGGTCTTCAAAGTAATGATGCACAAAATCAAGAAAAAGATGATGAAAAGGCGTTGGGGAGCCATCCAAAGATGAAGCAAGATATTGTTCAAGTCACACCACCATCATGCTCTCCCAACATATTTGAAGAGGTATGTCTAGCAAGTAATTTACCTGTTTTCAGATTTGGTCAAGACTTTATTATTGATGCTTCTATTAGAGAAATTCTCATAAGTAGTATTGAAAGACCAATGAAGAAGGGTAATTTATTTGTTAGCAATAAAACCATTACAGAGCATATCGGTCAACACATTGTACCATTCATAAAGACCGATAATGACTTATTGCAACCATGACTTTTGCCATTGCTTTATTTAAAGTTCATATCTAATTGGGTAGCTTTGCTTGTTTCATAATTGGCTTACACTTGTTCTCAGTTGAGACATGTGTGTTCTAACTATTTTAGTTTTAGAAATTTAAAGCCAAGTTTATATTCTATTGAGAAAACCGATGCTAGTATAATTTCTTATTTAGAGATAACGGAGATAGAATGCAAAACACAATGCATAGGCGAATGGAGTGATGCTAAAATTGAGCTATTAATTTTCTTACTTCTAAAGTCGTTCTCACAACAAGATCGGCTACAAAATAAAAAGTATACCTTCAATTCAAGCATGTGTGATCAAATCTTTCATTTGTTGTTGAACAAGAATTATATAAGAATTCTTGATCACCATGATAGGCCATCAAACCAAGGACTAATATATTATAGGTTGCATCATTTGTTCAAACATAATTTTGAGGATTGCAATATGTTTCGTCAAATAGTTAAATCGGTCATTGATAAAGGACGATTGAAATTTGTTGAAACAATAAAGAATGACCATTCTATTTCGATTGGTCTTAATGGCAAAATGTTTTTGAATTGGGTCCTTCGAGACGATTCATTTAAACATGAGAAGGTAAAAACTATAGGTGATGGGATCAAGTTTTCGAGTAAAGAAGATGATGAAGAACACAATGAAGATATTCTTGAGGGCGAGAATTCCTTCGAAGGTACAATGAAGACTCCAAGCACTCGGGGCAGCAAGAAAATTCAAAGATTGATGCAAGGAAACCAAAATAAGACAAAGGCCGAAATAAGAACAAGGGAAAGAAGTCAAAATTTACTTTTGCAGAGTTACTAGCTAAATATCAAAAGATGGGGGAAGCAAAAGGTGCTTATCAGCCAAACAATGCAAAGGCATCAAGATCACCCCCTAGGCGCAAATCTCAGGACCAATATTGGCAAAGGGAAAATTTTAATGGAACTTATTCATATCCCTTTTTTGGGCCACCAATGCCAATGCCATGGATACCTCCCTATGCTCACGTAAATCCGTATTCGTCATGAGACATGTATGATACAAGGGCACATTCTTCATCATATTATAAACCATCTCACCATTATTATGCAGCTCTAAGAAGACCAACATTCATTGAGCAGTCATATGTTCAAGACTATTTCAATAAAAAAGAATTGGTCCAGAGCTCAAGAAAGAAGAAAGTGGTGGTCAAACAAGTATATCAAGTTAAAAAAAGATGCTCGCAAGAGTGC
This sequence comes from Triticum urartu, assembly GCF_003073215.2. Classification (NCBI taxonomy): domain Eukaryota; kingdom Viridiplantae; phylum Streptophyta; class Magnoliopsida; order Poales; family Poaceae; genus Triticum; species Triticum urartu. The sequence goes on along the minus strand of NC_053026.1, from coordinate 434,199,428 downwards.
CAGTTCAAATTTGATCTTAAAATATAAAGAGCCAATTAAAGAGTTAATGTCAACTACAAAAGGCAAAGAAGTGAAGCAATCAATTGTTAAAAATCAAAGTGCCAAATCTGAAGAGAAGAAGTTGACAGTGCACAAGGCCAAAAACGAGTTGCCATTGGCCGAAACAGAATCACAACCGAGGTGACCACTCGGCTTATCATACTGTCAAAAGAAGAAATTACAAAAGCTTAGTGCACAAGAGCTGAAAAATAAGAACATGGCATGGGTTCCCAAACGTGGCGACCAAAACAAAACTGATGTGCAAGCTTCTCTTACCACAAGTACAACAAAATTGAAGAAAGAGGAGGATGGAAGCGAAAAATAATTGAGCCGAAGGTTTGCATCACCCCATCAAAATCTTCCGTTAACACATCATCCATACTCGTCAAACATGGCATTGATATCTTTGCCATGGAATTCATCCCCAGGTATGACCAGTTACCCTCCATGAACCTATTTAGATCCATGGATGCAATATAATTTCTTATATCATGAAAGGATATTACCAAATCACTCTACGTTTGATTAGCTACAAGTTTGTTGCTAATCCAAAGGACCGAAATATTTGATTTGTTATTTTATCTTTTTATTTTGGCTATACTTGCTTTGGTGGATGAAGTTTACATAGGCTTATGGTAATGGCCAATATTTATCTATCGCCCTAATAATATGTCAAAGCATGGCTGGTGTAGTATTCTAACATCTTCCTTAGTTCGATTGGAGAGCAAGACAAGGTATGTGTGATGACCCACAAGTATAGGGGATCTATCGTATTCCTTTCGATAAGTAAGAGTGTCGAACCCAACGAGGAGCAGAAGGAAATGATAAGCGGTTTTCAGCAAGGTATTCTCTGCAAGTACTGAAATAAGTGGTAACAGATAGTTTTGTGATAAGATAGATTGTAACGAGCAACAAGTAACAAAAGTAAATAAAGTGAAGCAAGGTGGCCCAATCCTTTTGTAGCAAAGGACAAGCCGGAACAAACTTTTATAATAGGAAAAGCGCTCCCGAGGACACATGGGAATATCGTCAAGCTAGTTTTCATCACATTCATATGATTCGCGTTCGATACTTTGATACTTTGATATGTGGGTGGACCAGTGCTTGGGTGTTGTTCTTACTTGAACAAGCATCCCACTTATGATTAACCTCTATTGCAAGCATCCGCAACTACAACAAAAGTATTAAGGTAAACCTAACCATAGCATGAAACATATGGATCCAAATCAGCCCCTTACGAAGCAACACATAAACTAGGGTTTAAGCTTCTGTCACTCTAGCAACCCATCATCTACTTATTACTTCCCAATGCCTTCCTCTAGGCCCAAATAACGGTGAAGTGTTATGTAGTCGACGTTGACATAACACCACTAGAGGCTAGACAACATACATCTTATCAAAATATCAAACGAATACCAAATTCACATGACTACTCATAGCAAGACTTCTCCCTTGTCTTCAGGAACGAACGTAATTACTCACAAAGCATATTCATGTTCATAATCAGAGGGGTAATAATATGCATATAGGATCTGAACATATGATCTTCCACTAAATAAACCAACTAGCATCAACTACAAGGAGTAATCAACACTACTAGCAACCAACTAGCACCAATCCCGGACTTTGAGACAAGAATTGGATACAAGAGATGAACTAGGGTTTGGAGATGAGATGGTGCTGGTGAAGATGTTGATGGAGATTGCCCTATCCCGATGAGAGGAGCGTTGGTGATGACGATGGTGATGATTTCCCCCTCCCGGAGGGAAGTTTCCCCGGCAGAACAGCTCTGCCGGAGCTCTAGATTGGATCCGCCAATGTTCCGCCTCGTGGCGGCGGAGTCTCGTCCCGAAAAGTTCCTCCTTTATTTTTTCTCATCAAAAGACCTCATATAGGAGAAGATAGGCATCGGAGAGCCACCAGGGGGCCCACGAGGTAGGGGGCGCGCCCTAGGGGGGGGCGCCCCCACCCTCGTGAGAAGGGTGTGGGCCCCCTGTCCTTCATCTTTGGCGTGGATTTTTCTTTATTTCTTTTAAGACGTTCCATGGAGTTTCAGGACTTTTGGAGTTGTGCGGAATAGGTCTCTAATATTTGCTCCTTTTCCAGACCAGAATTCCAGCTGCCGGCATTATCCCTCTTTATATAAACCTTGTAAAATAAGAGAGAATAGCCATAAGTATTGTGACATAAAGTGAAATAACAGTCCATAATGCGATAAATATCGATATAAAAGCATGATGCAAAATGGACGTATCAACTCCCCCAAGCTTAGACCTCGCTTGTTCTCAAGCGAAAAGCCGATAACAATAAATATGTCCTCATGTTTATAGGTAGAGGCGTCGATAAAAATAAAATACGGACATGAAGGCATCATGATTATTCTCATAACATCAACATATATAGATTTTGTCATATGATTACTTATGTTCAAGTGATGATCTATTCACAATGCGAAAGTATAAATCATAAACCTTATTGGGCTCCGACAAACTATAATCTCAGTCATTGAAGCAATTGCAATTTATCATAACCTCGGAAAGAGTCTATGTCAGAGCTAAAAAGCAAGTCCACATACTCAATTATCATTTAGTCCTCCATAATTGCTAACACTCACGCGATACTTGTGGTTACGGAGTTTTAATCGGACACAGAGAAAGATAGGGGCTTATAGTTTTGCCCCACAACCTTTTACCTCAAGGGTAATGTCAACAATAATGGTTCATGCTCCCCTACATCCAATTAGATATATATATATATATATATATCATGTTCTTTCCAACATGCTGAGCTTGCCAAAGGATAAAATGAAAAAGAGAAGGTGAAGATCACCATGACTCTTGCATAAGATGGAAGATAATAATAAAGGATAGGCCCTTCGCAGAGGGAAGCAGAGGTTGCCATGCGCTTTTATGGTTGGATATATAAAATCACAATGTGAAAGAACGTCACTTTATATTGCCCCTTGTGATATGAACCTTTATTATGCAGTCCGTCGCTTTTATTACTTCCACATCACAAGATCGTATAAAGCTTATTTCTCCCACACCAATCAATCATACATATTTAGAGCAATTTTTATTGCTTTGCACCGATGACAACTTACTTGAAGGATCTTACTCAATCCATAGGTAGATATGGTGGACTCTCATGGCAAAACTGTTTTAAGGGTATCTGGAAGCACAAGTAGTATTTCTACTTGGTGCTGAGAATTTGGCTAGCATGAGGGGGAAAGGCAAGCTCAACAAGTTAGAGGATCCATGTCAACATACTTTATCTCAGATATAAGAAATACATAACTCATTACGTTGTCTTCCTTGTCCAACATCAACTCTTTAGCATGTCATATTTTAATGAGTGTTCCCAATCATAAAAGATGTCAATGATAATATATCTATATGTGAAACCTCTCTTTCCTTATTACTTCCTATTAATTGCAACAATGACCAAAGCTATGTCTGCCAACTCCCAACAACTTTTAATCATCATACTCTTTCTATGTGAAGTCATTACTCTCAATAAGATCAATATGAACTTTCTGTTTCTTTTTATTCTTTTTTTCTTTCTTTTATTCACCCAAGATCATGGCATAATAATCAAGCCCTTGACTCAACACTAATCTTTATTATATATAGCTCACGGACTCGATTACATACAGAGATCATAAAGCAAAACTCAAAACTAGATCATGCCATAAACTTTATTCTACTAGATCAAGATACTACTAATAGGATCGAACTAAAGAAAACGGTAAAGATAGGAGTTGTGATTGTGATACGATACCGGGGCACCTCCCCCAAGATTGGTAGTTGCCAAGGGGAGTGCCCATACCCATGTGATCATGTCTCCTTCTTTGTTGGAGGAGACGGCGGAGGTGTTGTTGATGATGCGGGCTTGTCATCCATCTTCCAAGGCATAGGTTTGCCATCATAGAAAGATGATCGAGTCTCCGGAATCCTCAAATCTGCAGCCAAACTCATTCTTTTGAATCTATATTCATACTAACAGTTTTGGTTTTGAAGGTCATAGACTTGGGCTTGGAGGTGCTCGATCTTCTCATATAGTTTGAAGATGGCTTCCTCGGTGTTCTTGGCATCTGGCTTGTAATTGTTAGTGAACTCCGCGAGCATCATGTAGCTGGCATTGATTCCACGCTCCACCATCCCCTGGCACTTGAAAACTTGTTGCTCCAATGCTTCGAGCCTCGTCTCTATGCTTCCGGTCCCCTTTGGTCCCTCTTCATCGCGGATGTGTAGCAACCCATCACACAACTCAATGGTTTGAGGGTGTCGCAGCACCTCCGCGAGGTAAGGGTTGATGACCTTCTCGAAGAACTTGTCCTTGGAGGCGCTTGGGGCTGTCATGATAACCTAGATCTGTCAGAAAAATAGCTCGAAACAAAAATAGAGGAGGTTTGCGTGATACGGGAGTCAAAACCTTCGGGAGAATATATAATGAATTTTTACCGACCAAAATACGTAGCATGCAAGAAAACAGAGTCCGGAAGGCACACGAGGTGCTCACGAGGTAGGGGGCGCGCCCACCACCCTCGTGGGGCCCTCGTGTCCTTCCCGGACTGCTACTTATTTTTCTATTTTTCAAAATATTCCAAAACGGAGAAATATTGCCTTAATAATTGTTTTGGAGTCGGTTTCCTTACCGTACCACATATCTATTCCTTTTCTGAGTCTAAAACGTTCTGGAAAGTGTCCCTTATGTATTCCTCCGGGGTTACGGTTTCAATAATATTGGTTTCAACATTTATGGGATTACCTAAGATATAATGTTTAATTCTTTGACCGTTTACCACCTTCGGATTTGTGCCCTCGAAGTTGTTGATTTTGATGGCACCGGAACGATAGACCTCTTCGATAACATAGGGGCCTCCCCATTTAGAGAGAAGTTTTCCTGCAAAAAATCTTAAACGAGAGTTGTATAGAAATACATAATCACCTACATTAAACTCACGCTTTTGTATCCTTTTTTCATGCCATCTTTTAACTTTTTCTTTAAACAACTTGGCATTTTCATAAGCTTGGGTTCTCTATTCATCAAGTGAGCTAATATCAAATAACCTTTTCACACCGGCAAGTTTAAAATCATAGTTGAGCTCTTTAATAGCCCAATATGCCTTATGTTCTAGTTTGAGAGGTAAGTGACATGCTTTTCCATAGACCATTTTATACGGAGACATACCCATAGGATTTTTGTATGCAGTTCTATAAGCCCATAATGCATCATCAAGTTTCTTAGACCAATTCTTTCTATACCTATTAACAGTCTTTTGCAAAATTAATTTGAGCTCTCTATTGCTTAACTCTACTTGACCACTAGACCGAGGGTGATAAGGAGATGCAATTCTATGATTAACATCATATTTAGCAAGCATTTTACGGAAAGCACCATGAATAAAGTGTGAACCACCATCAGTCATTAAATATCTATGGACTCCAAACCTCGGGAAAATAACTTCTTTAAGCATTTTAATAGAAGTGTTATGATCAGCACTACTAGTTGGAATAGCTTCTACCCACTTAGTAACGTAATCAACAACTAGAATATGTGTGTATCCATTAGAGGCAGGAAAAGGTCCCATATAATCAAAGCCCCAAACATCAAATGGTTCAATTACAAGAGAATAATTCATAGGCATTTCTTGACGTCTACTAATATTACCAATTCTTTGACATTCATCACAAGACAAGACAAACTTACGGGCGTCCTTGAAGAGAGTAGGCCAATAAAAACCAGATTGCAATACCTTATGTGCAGTTCTATCTCCAGCGTGGTGTCCTCCATAAGACTCGGAATGACACTTGCGTAGGATCTGTTCCTGTTCATGCTCACGTACACAACGTCTAATAACACCATCTACTCCTTCCTTATAAAGATGTGGGTCATCCCAAAAGTAATGTCTCAAATCATAGAAGAACCTTTTCTTTTTTTGGTATGTGAAGCTAGGTGGTATAAATTTAGCAACAATATAATTAGCATAATCAGCATACCATGGAGTACTACGAGAAGTACTTATAACATTTAATTGTTCATCACGAAAGTTATCATTAATAGGCAGTAGGTCATCAAGAATATTTTCTAACCTACACAGGTTGTCTGCAACGGGGTTCTCAGCTCCCTTTCTATCAACAATATGCAAATCAAATTCTTGTAGCAAGAGAACCCATCTAATAAGTCTAGGTTTAGCATCTTTCTTTTCCATAAGATATTTAATAGCAGCATGATCTGTTTGAATAGTTACTTTAGAATCAACAATATAAGATCTGAACTTATCACAAGCAAATACAACTGCTAAAAGCTCTTTTTCAGTAGTAGCATAATTTCTTTGAGCATTGTCTAGAGTCTTACTAGCATAATGAATAACATTTAATTTCTTATCAACTCTTTGCCCTAGAACAGCACCTATAGCATAATCACTAGCATCACACAGAATTTCAAAGGGTAGGTTCCAATCAGGTGGCTGAACGATAGGTGCAGTGACTAATGTTTTCTTAAGTATTTCAAATGCTTCTACACAATCATCATCAAAGACAAATGGTATATCTTTTTGCAATAAATTAGTCAGAGGCCGAGAAATTTTTGAGAAGTCCTTAATGAACCTCCTGTAAAATCCAGCGTGACCAAGGAAACTTCTTATACCTTTGATGTCCTTGGGACATGGCATCTTTTCAATAGCATCGACCTTGGCTTTATCAACTTCAATACCTCTTTCAGAAACTTTATGCCCCAAGACAATACCTTCATTAACCATAAAGCGGCACTTTTCCCAATTCAAGACAAGATTAGTTTCTTCACATCTCTGCAAAACTCGATCAAGATTGCTCAAGCAATCATCAAAAGAGGAACCATAAACAGAAAAGTCGGCCATGAAAACCTCACAAATCTTTTCACAAAAGTCAGAGAATATAGCCATCATGCATCTTTGAAAGGTAGCAGGTGCATTACATAAACTAAAAGGCATACGTCTATAAGCAAAAGTACCAAAAGGGCATGTAAAAGTATTCTTTGATTGATCTCTAGCCGACACAGGTATTTGAGAGAAACCAGAATAACCATCTAGAAAGCAATAGTGTGTATGTTTGCATAGTCTTTCTAGCATTTGATCAATAAAAGGTAAGGGGTAATGATCTTTCTTAGTAGCTTTATTTAATTTGCGGAAGTCAATTACCATCTTATAACCTGTGATAATTCTTTGTGGAATCAATTCATATTTATCATTAGGAACAACAGTAATACCTCCCTTCTTAGGGACACAATGGACAGGACTTACCCACTCACTATCAGCGACGGGATAGATTATACCTGCCTCCAGAAGCTTTAGTATTTCTTTTCTTACCACTTCTTTCATTTTAGGATTCAAACGTCGTTGAGGATCACGAACTGGTTTGGCATCTGCTTCCAAATTTATTTTATGTTGACATAGAGTGGGACTAATGCCCTTAAGATCATCAAGAGTATATCCAATAGCAGCACGATGCTTCTTCAGGGTTTTCAATAATCTTTCTTCTTCATGCTCTGAAAGGTTAGCACTAATAATAACAGGATATATCTTCTTTTCATCATGATAAGCATATTTAAGATTATCAGGCAAAGGTTTAAGCTCAAACACGGGATCACCCTTGGGTGGAGGGGGATCCCCTAAAATTTCAATAGGCAAATTGTGATGCAGAATAGGTTCCTGTTTAAAGAATACTTCATCTATTTCCCTTCTTTCATTCATGAACATATCATTTTCATGGTCTAGCAAATAGTGTTCTAAAGGATCACTAGGGGGTACGACAATAGAAGCAAGACCAATAATTTCATCCTTACTAGGTAATTCTTCCTCACGATGTTGTTTACTAAATTTAGAGAAATTAGACTCATGAACCATATCATCCAAGCCAACAGTAACAACATTCTTTGTGCAATCTATGGTAGCATTGACAGTATTTAAGAAGGGTCTACCAAATATAATGGGACAAAAGCTATCTTGCGGAGAAGTAAGAACAAGAAAATCAGCAGGATATTTAGTTTTCCCACACAAGACTTCAACATCTCTAACAATTCCAATTGGTGCAATAGTATCTCTATTGGCAAGTTTAATAGTGACATCAATATCTTCTAACTCAACAGGGGCAATTTCATTCTTAATTTCTTTGTATAAGTCATGAGGTATAACACTAGCACTAGCACCCATATCACATAAGCCATGGTAACAATGATCTCCTATTTTAACAGAAATAACAGGCACGCCTACCATAGGTCTATGTTTATCTTTAGCACAAGGTTTAGCAATTCTAGCAGTTTCACCTTCGAACTGAATGACATGCCCATCAATATTATCAGACAAGAGATCTTTAACAATAGCAATATTAGGTTCTACTTTAACTTGCTCAGGAGGTGTATAAGTTCTAATATTGCTTTTACGAACAACAGTTGAAGCTTTAGCATGATCCTTTATTCTAACAGGGAAAGGTGGTTTCTCAATATAAGAAGTAGGAACAATAGGATCATTATAAGTGACAGTCTTTTCTTCAACTTTAATAGGTGCAGCTACTTTTACTTCTATGGGAGGATGATATTTAAACCACTTCTCCTTAGGGAGATCAACATAAGTAGCAAAAGATTCACAGAAAGAAGCTATTATCTCAGAGTCAAGTCCATATTTAGTGCTAAACTTATAGAAAATATCGGTGTCCATAAAAGATTTAACACAATCAAACTTAGGTGTCATACCTGACTCCTTACCTTCGTCGAGGTCCCAGTCTTCAGAGCTGCGTTTAATTCTATCCAATAAATTCCATCTGAATTCAATAGTCTTCATCATAAAAGAGTCAGCACAAGAAGTATCGAGCATGGTGCGATTGTTTTCAGAAAGCCGAGCATAAAAACTTTGCATAATTATTTCTCTTGAGAGCTTATGATTGGGGCATGAATATAACATTGATTTAAGCCTCCCCCAAGCTTGAGCGATGCTTTCTCCTTCGCGAGGCTAGAAATTATATATATAGTTGCGATCACGATGAACAAGATGCATAGGGTAATACTTTTGATGAAATTCCAACTTCAATCTTTTATAGTCCCATGATCTCATATCATCACATAGCTTATACCATATCAATGCGTCTCCCTTCAAAGATAAAGGGAAGACCTTCTTCTTAGCAACATCATCGGGTATACCTCCAAGCTTAAATAATCCACAAACTTCATCCACATATATTAAGTGCTCATCAGGATGCTTGTTCCATCTCCTGTAAAAGGGTTATCTAGCAGTTTTTCTATCATTCCCGAAGGATACTCATAAGGAATTTCATTTTCAATAGGTTCAGTAGGTTGAGGAGCAACTCTTTTCTCTACTGGACGGGGTGAAGATACCCCGAATAAGCCCCTCAGAGAATTACTTTCCATAGTAACAAGTGACAATAAATTTCAGCACACTATATAAATTTGTACTTACCAAATTCCACCTACCAAAGGCGCTACACTCCCCGGCAACAGCGCCAGAAAAGAGTCTTGATGACCCACAAGTATAGGTGATCTATCGTAGTCCTTTTGATAAGTAAGAGTGTCGAACCCAACGAGGAGCAGAAGGAAATGATAAGCGGTTTTCAGCAAGGTATTCTCTGCAAGTACTGAAATAAGTGGTAACAGATAGTTTTGTGATAAGATAGATTGTATCGAGCAACAAGTAAAAAAAGTAAATAAAGTGCATCAAGGTGGCCCAATCCTTTTGTAGCAAAGGACAAGACGGAACAAACTCTTATAATAGGAAAAGCGCTCCTGAGGACACATGGGAATATCGTCAAGCTAGTTTTCATCACGTTCATATGATTCGCGTTCGATACTTTGATAATTTGATATGTGGGTGGACCGGTGCTTGGGTGTTGTTCTTACTTGAACAAGCATCCCACTTATGATTAACCTCTATTGCAAGCATCCGCAACTACAACAAAAGTATTAAGGTAAACCTAACCATAGCATGAAACATATGGATCCAAATCAGCCCCTTACGAAGCAACGCATAAACTAGGGTTTAAGATTCTGTCACTCTAGCAACCCATCATCTACTTATTACTTCCCAATGCCTTCCTCTAGGCCCAAATAATGGTGAAGTGTTATGTAGTCGACGTTCACATAACACCACTAGAGGCTAGACAACATACATCTTATCAAAATATCAAACGAATACCAAATTCACATGACTACTCATAGCAAGACTTCTCCCTTGTCCTCAGGAACGAACGTAATTACTCACAAAGCATATTCATGTTCATAATCAGAGGGGTAATAATATGCATATAGGATCTGAACACATGATCTTCCACTAAATAAACCAACTAGCATCAACTATAAGGAGTAATCAACACTACTAGCAACCTACTAGCACCAATCCCGGACTTTGAGACAAGAATTGGATACAAGAGATGAACTAGGGTTTGGAGATGAGATGGTGCTGGTGAAGATGTTGATGGAGATTGCCCTGTCCCGATGAGAGGAGCGTTGGTGATGACGATGGTGATGATTTCCCCCTCCCGGAGGGAAGTTTCCCCGGCAGAACAGCTTTGCCTGAGCTCTAGATTGGATCCGCCAAGGTTCCGCCTCGTGGCGGCGGAGTCTCATCCCAAAAAGTTCCTCCTTTATTTTTTCTCATCGAAAGACCTCATATAGGAGAAGATGGGCATCGGAGGGCCACCAGGGGGCCCACAAGGTAGGGGCGCGCCCTAGGGGGGCGCCCCCACCCTCGTGAGAAGGGTGTGGGCCCCCTGGCCTTCATCTTTGGTGTGGATTTTTCTTTATTTGTTTTAAGATGTTCCGTGGAGTTTCAGGACTTTTGGAGTTGCACAGAATAGGTCTCTAATATTTGCTCCTTTTCCAGACCAGAATTCCAGCTGCTGGCATTCTCTCTCTTTATATAAACCTTGTAAAATAAGAGAGAATAGCCATAAGTATTGTGACATAAAGTGAAATAACAATGCATAATGCGATAAATATCGGTATAAAAGCATGATGCAAAATGGACGTATCAATGTGTTCATGGAAATTTAGATGTATACCTATATTATGCTTGGATGGAGTTGAGACATTATGACCGATGTCATTCTAAATATGTTGCATAGACCAATTCATAGCAAATTGCTGAGTGGGCTTATGCTTTGATTTAATATGATTTGGCTTAGAAATCTTTCAAATCTACGAGAGGTCAAATCATTGGTGGTTTTATTATTGTGCATCGGATTTATGACATGCATAATATTGATATTAGCCTTGTGTCTCTAGTACTATAGAGATTATGTTTTGATGGTTGAATTCATAACAATGGCCAAGGTATTGGTGTTTTTATATATCTCATGATGGTGCTATTTTGTGAAGCCTTATCACTACGAAAAAAAGACACATCTGTGACATTTCGGGCCAAATGATATTTTTTCTGTCATGCTTATGACACTTCTATGAAGATAATTATGACAAAATCCGGTATAATCATAGATGTGGTGGGCTCCTAGTTCTATGACAAAAAATCATGACAGAAAATGGGCTTTTCATCCTGGGTGGGTCGGAGATGCAGCTGCATGACATTCTTTGGGCCGTCCATGACGGAAAACTCGTGGTAGAAGCGAGGGCGAGGAAAATATTGGGGAGTTCCTGGTTACGGTGGTTGGTCAGGGGCTGAGCAGTGTGCGTTTCTCTCATACACGTACACGCGTGGGTGCGAGGCGTTGGGCCCTAACTGAACCCGAGCGAGGCGTTCGCCTACTGAACCCGAGCGATTGCACTGCAGGCTACGCGTTACTGAACCCGAGCGATTGATCGATCTGGCTGTTAACTTAACCCGATCAAGCGATTCCTTCGCTACTGCTGCTAACTGAAGCCGATCGAACCTGCTGCCTCTTGATGAATAGTGAGCATTGTTGGGGGTGTTGGATGAAGAGTTCCTGGTGGGGGGTTGGATAAATTGGACCCCGTGGTAGTAGAAGTCATTGTCACTGGATGAACAGGACCCCGATCGATCGAGCTAGTTGGGGGGTGGATGAACAGGGCCCCATGGAGGGCTAGATGAACAGGACCGCATGGAGGGTTGGTTGAACAGTAGTCGGTGGAGGGCTGGATGAACAGGACCCCGTGGAGGTTAGTTGAACAGTAGTCCGTGGAGGGCTGGATGAACAGTAGCCCGTGGAGGGGTGGTTGAACAGGACCCCGTGGAGAGGGCTGGTTGAATAGTAGCCGGTGGAGGAGCGGTGGAGGCTAGATGAACATGAGCCCATGGATGAACAGTCGCAGGTGGAGGCTGGAGGAGGTCGACGGTGGATGAACAGTAGCCCGTGGAGGTTGGAGGAGGTCGACGGTGGAGATGAACAGTAGCCCGTGGTGTCCTGTTTTGCGGTACGCCACACCCCTCCTGATGAACAGGACCCCCATTTCGACCGTAGCGCTCCAACACAAGTATGTTTCCTCCGTTTTGCGGTACGCCACACCCCTCCCGATCAACAGGACACCGTTTCGACCGTAGGCACGCGAACACAAGTCCGTTTCCTCTGTTTTGCGGTACGCCAGACCCCTCCCGATGAATAGGATCCCGTTTCGACCGTGGCCGGTCGAATAGAAGGTCGTTTCCTCCATTCTGTGTTACGGCAGGCCTCATTTCAATCAGTTGTTCCATCCAAGCCGGTTGGCTCCCGATGAACACGGCCATTCCGGTCCGACCCAGCCGGTTGGCTACCGATGAACAGGACGCTGGCGCTGCCTCTCCATGTACATGAGCCGTGGCCGTACGTATGCGCGAGTAAGCGTTTGAGACCCCGCCCGTATATACGTACATGGCCGTATTTACTTTCTTGCACCCTGGCTGTACATATGTGTACATGCTACGTGTGTGCCTCTACTACGACACGTGCCCTTCCTTACTCGGCCATGGTTCATCGCTGCAGCCTACAGGCAGATCGATCGACCAGTATGTACGTACACGTTCGCGACCAGAATGACAACGCTATGTACGCTTAGACCAGGTGGGTCCCGACTGTCAGGGAGGATAAGGAGGCACTTCCTAGCGTGCGAAGATGTAGCTGGTGGGTCCCAGCAGTCAGGGGGGAACATTTTTTTCACGAAATACGGTGGCCCGTCTGGTGGGTCCCTGCTGTCAGGTGGAGAAACCATTATTTTGCGCGTAATAAGGAGGCATTTCCTTGTGTGCGACCGTGGACCCAACTGTCAGCCTCTCCACGTACAGTCCACTTCCAATGGATGTCGTTTGTTGACCATGTTGACCAGGCCGCGCCGAGAGTACCAGGGTGGTGGACGACGGTGAGATAGAGCTAGTCATTACTACTGCGGTGCAATGATCGGGGTGAATCTTTCCCTGCAGTTGTGCACTCAATATTATTGCATGGCAGGTAGAGTCGGATTAAGGATGTCCCACATGTCGGCAAAATGAAGTTGAATTGTTTCTGGCATTGCTATCAATCCTTTAGGATTTGTTCATATGTACGCATAATTTTAATGAAATTGTACTGTGATGCTATGAAGGTTTCAACTTTGGTTCCCACAGGAAAAAAGGTTTCAACTTAGGATTCATGTGTCCTCTTGCCTCAAGATTATCTCGTTACAACATTCCATCGAATACAAATGAAACTACCATGGCTGCTAATGCATCTCAATGGTTCGCAGATCAGCGCCAATATTCACATCACAACTGAAGACAAAGTTGTGAGAAGGTGTACAAATAAAGAAAAAAATATAATTGATCGATGATGTTCGTAGGCATGGCTCCATTTCCTGGGCACAGTGTTCATTGGTTGGCAGCTAGGTTCATCCAGCTCTATAGCAAAAAAAAATAGGTGTATGGAGGACATCACAATCCGATCATTTTGTGCAGCTCCACTAAAATTGAGCTGACCATCCCTGTTTGCAAAGATATACAGTCAGTGTGATTACAATAATAGTGGAACTAGATGATGAAACATAACACACACAAATAGAAGCCGATCACCTCTGCGATCTCTCTTTAGGACTAACTACTTGTTCGAGAAGATTAGGCACGGAGTTGGATCAGGAGGATAGTGATAACCCACAAGTATAGGGGATCGCAACAGTTTTCGAGGGTAGAGTATTCAACCCAAATTTATTGATTCGACACAAGGGGAGCCAAAGAATACTCTCAAGTATTAGCAGTTGAGTTGTCAATTCAACCACACCTGAAAGACTTGATATCTACAGCAAAGTATTTAGTAGAAAAGTAGTACGGAAGTAACGGTAATGGTGGCAAAAGTAACAGTAGTAGTTTTTGTAGCAATCGTAACCGTTGGGGATATAACTATTAGGTATGACCCGCCCAGGAGGGGCCGGGTCAACCCTATGAAGATTCATCATAAAGAAGCCCAAGGTCATATGGCGATTCATAGATAGTCTTAGTAGAGGGCCCATACCCAAAGGCGGCTCAAAGCCCATGAGTATAAACCGCCATGTATGTAAACTTGTACTATAAGGCATATGTAAAAGGTCACCGAGCGGGATACGTTGTATAAACCGGCCGGGACTCTGAGGGCCGTAGGGCATCTACCCGTGTATATAAGGGGACGACCTAGCGACGGCTTAGGACAAGAAACAACAGATCAAGAGCTGGGTCAAGCATATTCGAAACCCTAGCAATGCCAACTACAAACTGGACTAGGCTTTTACCTTCATCGTAAGGGGCCGAACCAGTATAAACTCCCCGTGTCCTTTGTCCTGATTAACCCCTTTAAGCTAACCTCAACGCGATGGCTCCATGACTAAGTCCTCACACTAGGACATCTGCCGTGACAATTCCATGACAGTTGGCGCCCACTGTGGGGCTATTGCACGATGGTTTCGAGTTCTTAAAGGGCAGCTTTGAAGGGATCAAGGGATACGCCATGGGCCGGATGACTAAGATTCGCCGCGGCAAGCTTTACATCGACGACGCAGGCTGGGGCCCCGAGGCCGGCTCAATTGAGTACGGGTAGCGGGGCCCCTTTGGGGGAATCCACGTCTTCATCGGCAATATCGGTGAACCAGATATCTGCACCGAAATCATCGAGACGGCTCAGCGTGCGAGACCCGTCTAGTTCGGCTTGCCATGAATCGTGCCTTCTTGGGATTTATCCATGGAGTGGAATCTGAAGACAGGCTAGCATCTGGTGATGAGACCGTCGTTTATTCTGATGGCGAGTCATCCACCAGTGAGACAGAGTCTTTGTATCAACTGCCAGATGGCCGGCATGGGGGCTGTTTCGATGGCGACAGTAT
Organism: Triticum urartu; assembly: GCF_003073215.2. Classification (NCBI taxonomy): domain Eukaryota; kingdom Viridiplantae; phylum Streptophyta; class Magnoliopsida; order Poales; family Poaceae; genus Triticum; species Triticum urartu. The sequence goes on along the minus strand of NC_053026.1, from coordinate 434,184,134 downwards.
TCCAGACCCTCGTGAGCCACTGAATTGGGTAGCAATTTTCATGACCGGTACACAGCCCGTACAACGGTGGTTAACCCGGTAGATCAAGATCAGCACAATGCGGCGATCACAAAACTGCATGATGAGATAGCGCAGGCCAAGGAGGAGTTAAACGCTGAAAGTGCCAGGATGGTCGAGGAGCGGACCACTTTGGACGCCCAGTCACAACGGATTCAAGTGGAGTCTTACCAGCTCATGTTGGATCAGAATGCTTCAAACAATGTCATGAGGAGGAGGTAGCAGACCCGTCTGTCGTTGGTTTACGAGGCAAGAAATCTTTTTAACATGCCAGGAGCAGGAACCAGTAACCCGGCGGGGGTAAACCTGGCTGAGGCACCTGGGACAGGGACGCCGGTTCAGCCGCGCATGGTAGATCCACCTCATCAGAACAATAACCCGCCACAGCACGTGCCAACGCCACCGGGTCATTATTCCAACCCTTTGGTAACATGATCTCTACAGCATCTTGATTGGCAGCTATCCCGGTTGAAGGTGAATCACCAGCAGCAGTTGAGACATGGAGGGCGAGAGATCTTCTTCAGACAGTGCTAGTTCAGCAGTAGGCTTACTCTTACAACCGTGATCGAGTCCATTCTACCCCTCGCCCGAGCCGGAGTTACAGCAGACATCTCGATGAGCCGGCTGTATCAAGCAGTGGGAGGAACTATAACCCGCCCTGTGGGCATGACCCGACGGGCGGTGGTGCAAATGCTCAGGACATGGTGGATCAAGGTAGAGCTCGTCGAGAGGCCGAGCTGGAAGCTCAGTATGCGGCTCGTCAACCAACTCCGGTTCGTATGACCACCTCTGTGGAGCCAGGGGCAACCTTTTAAAACTTGGGTGTACCATGCTTGGTGCCAGATCTACGTAATGAGCGTCTGCCCAAGGATTTCAAAGGACCTCGCAAGGTGCCAAACTATATAGGCGATTTAAGTCCTGAGGCATGGACTGAGAGTTATGAGATGGCCATGGAGTTGCTAGATGTCAGTGAGGCGGCGTGTGCTAAGTATTTTCCCCTGATTCTAGAAGGAATAGCCCGCACCTGGTTGAAGGGGCTCCCTGCCAATTCCATCGGGTCATGGGCCGAGTTAAAAGCCCGGTTCATCAGAACTTTAAGGATACGTGTAAACAGCCCATGTCGATTGTGGATCTGGCTGCCTGTGTTCAGGAAGAAGGTGAATCAACAACCCATTGGGTGCGCTAGGTCTCAAAGATCTTGCACTCGTCGGATCATATCAATGCCGACTCAGCTGTATTGATGTTAGAGAACAATTGCCGCTTCACACCCTTGAAACAGAAACTGGGGCGGCTCAAACATCACTCCAATGACATGGGGACACTCATGGCGGCTCTGGTTAAGTATGTTGATTCTGATAGTACCAAAGACCCTGAGTCTGAGGATGACAAAGCAGGGAAGGGGAAGAGGAACAACAACGCTAAAGGACAGCAGCATAACCCGGCGACAAGTCAAGGAGGCAATGGTAAGCGCAAAGCTGATAATAGTTTGGACTTTGTGGCAAATACCAATGCACAGAATAATGGCCAGGGTCATAAGGGTAGACCTCCCCCACAGACTGGAGGATCAGGCATTAATCTTGAGCATCTGTTGAATCAGCCCTACCCAAGGCATGGTATGCGACAAAGACCGTCTACTCATCTCTGGAAGGATTGTTTCATTATGAAGGAGTTCAAAACTCAAATTTCTTTCAAGGCAGCCATGGACCAGGTGGCAGTCTAGGATCCAGTTCTCAGGGTCCGGGTTACGGTGGTGGCGGTTCAAGCTCTGGGTTCCAAGGTCATCAAGGTCATCAAGGAAATCAAAGCAATCAGGGTGGTTACCATCAACAGTCAGGTCAGGGGAGTCAGCAACAGCAATCTGGGTATCAGAGTAACCCGAAACAGTTGAATAGTGGGTAGTACCACCTCTTCACCACGAGTTTGTGCAAACGGGATCAGAAGCTTCATAAAAGGGCATTAAACTCCGTTGAACCGGTAGTGCCCCATTACTTGTGCTGGTCTGAGCAGCCCATTGTGTGGAGTCGAGATGATCATCCGCCCAGGGTTGATAATCTGGATCATCTGGCATTGGTGGTCGCACCTCAGGTTGGAGGGTATAAGTTCACCAAAGTGCTCATGGACGGAGGGAGTAGTATCAATATCCTTTATTATGAAACCTTCCGTCGCATGGGGTTGAGAGATAAAAGTCTTAAGCCGTCAAACATTGTTTTCCATGGTGTGGTGCCTGGTAAATCGGCATATCCGATTGGTAAGATAGCTCTGGAAGTTGCTTTTGGAGATGATCATGACTCTAGATCAGAGACATTGACCTTTGAGGTGGTGAAAATCAAGAGCCCTTATCATGCCCTGTTCGGACGGCCGGCTTATGCTAAGTACATGGCAAGGCCCTGTTATGTTTATCTGCAGCTCAAGATGCCGGGTCATAAGGGGACCATCACAGTGCATGGGAGCCGGAAGATAGCCTTGGAGTGTGAACTGGGTGATGCAGCTTATGCTGAGTCAGTTTGTGCAACGGAGGAGTTGAAGTTTTATAAGGATAATGTTGAACCGACAGATATGCGTCTTTGAAAAAACCAACCACAAAGCATGATCCGGTTTTAAAATTTAAATTGGCAGATGACACCAAGATGGTTGACTTTGTTCCTGGTGACTCATCTAAGCAGTTCAGCATCAGTGCTAATCTGGATCCAAAATAGGAAAGCGCGCTCATCGAGTTCATCCGTGAGAACCGGGACATCTTTGCATGGAAGCCCTCAGACATGCCGGGTGTACCGAGAGAACTCGCTAAGCACACTCTTAATATTGATCCAAATTTTAAACCGGTTAAGCAATTTCTTCGCCGTTTTAATGAGGAGAGACGGAAGGCCATTGGAGAAGAAGTAGCCCAGCTCTTGGCAGCTGGGTTTATCATTGAAGTTTTTCATCCGGAGTGGTTGGCTAACCCGGTGCTGGTACTTAAGAAGAATGGCACTTGTCGTATGTGTGTGGACTACACAGATTTAAACAAAGCTTGTCCAGCTGATCATTTTGCTCTCCCTCGTATTGATCATATTATTGATGCTACAGCTGGTTGTGAGCATTTGAGTTTTTAGATGCTTATTCTGGTAATCATGAGATCAAAATGGCAGTTAAGGACCAGGAGAAGACGCCTTTGATAACTCCCTTTGGAGCCTTCTGCTATGTGTCTATGCCTTTTGGGCTCAAGGGTGCCCAGGCGACTTATCAGAGGTGTGTGCAAAATTGCCTTCATAATCAAATTGGGCATAATGTTCATGCTTATGTGGATGATATTGTGGTGAAATCCAGAGAGAAAGAGACACTCATAGATGATTTGAAGGAAACCTTTGATAAGCTCTGGGTCTACAAGATGATGCTTAACCCGGCCAAGTGTGTTTTTGGTGTGCCGGCAGGCAAGCTCCTGGGTTTTTTTAGTGTCTAACAGAGGGATTGAAGCTAATCCGGAGAAGATTAAAGCTATCACCTCTCTGGCTAAACCGGTGTGTATCAATGATGTGCAGCGTCTGGCGGGTCGTATCGCGGCGTTAAGCCGGTTTATAAGACGGTTGGGGGAGAAGGATATCCCTCTGTATCAGATGATGATAAAGACAAATAACTTTGTTTGGAGTAATGCTGCTGATGCAGCGTTTGAGGATTTAAAGAAGTAGCTGATTGAGCCTCCAGTGCTCGCAACCCCTATTGATAAGGAGCCTTTGTTATTATATGTGGCTGCTAATAGTCGGGCCGTTAGTGTTGCCATTGTGGTAGAAAGAAAGGAAGCAGGAAAGGGGTATACGGTTCAAAGGTCGGTTTACTATATCAGCGAAGTGCTTATTGAGTCCAAGCAGAGGTATCCACACTGGCAAAAGCTTGTATATGGGGTGGTCTTGGCCAACCGGAAGCTTAAACATTATTTCCTGGGTCATCCTATCACTGTGGTCAGCTCTGCTCCTTTAGGAGATATCATCCAAAATAGAGAAGCAACTGGCCGGGTCACTAAGTGGGCCATTGAGCTTGTACCTCATGGATTAAAATATGTGCCTCGCACGACCATCAAGTCTCAAGCACTGGTGGACTTCATCAACGATTGGACAGATCCACAAGATGCTTGAGGAAAAGCCAGATAACACATATTGGACTATTCATTTTGATGGGTCCAGGCAATTTGAGGGCTCGCGGGCTGGAGCTATTCTTGCTTCCCTCGAGGTGATAAATTTTGCTATGTTCTTCGTTTGATGTTCCCTTGTACTAATAATGCAGCTGAGTACGAGGCTTTACTCCACGGTCTTCGAATGGCTAAGGAAATGAATTTAAGCCAGGTTAGATGCTTCAGTGCCTCAGATTTGGTGGCTCAACAAGTCTCTGGTACTTGGGATTCTAAGGATCCACTCATGGCGGCTTATTGGCGAGAGGTGGACATTGTTGCTGGTCACTTCAAATGTTATCAAGTTGAGCACGTTGATAGGAGAAAAAATGAAGCGGCAGACGCTTTAAGCCGGCTGGGCTCTCAACGTAAGCCGGTGCCACCTAATGTCTTTCTCGACGTCTTGGATAACCCATCGGTTAAGATTCCAACAGAGGAGGACTTGGCTATTCCTGACCCGGAGGCTCAGTTGGTGGCGGCTCTTCATGTAATCCCAGATTGGACAATCCCTTATTTGGCCTATATGACTTGGGGCAAGTTAACTGAGGATGAAACCTTAGCCAGGCAGATAACCCGGCGGTCTAAGTCAATGTCGATTGTCAATGGAGAGTTACATCATCGTAGTGTCACAGGGGAGTTTCAACGTTGTGCTTTTCCAGAAGAAGGCTGTGAGATCTTACGAGAAATTCATGAAGGAGATTGTGGTCATCATGCCGGGTCAAAGTCTCTTGTGGCTAAAGCTTTCTGTCATGGGTTTTATTGGCTAAAGCTCATGTTGATGCAGAGGACCTCGTCCGCAGGTGTGATGGATGTCAGAAATTTGCACGCCGTACCCATGTGCCGGCTCAAGAGTTGAGGATGATTCCAATTACTTGGCCATTCACAGTTTGGGGGCTCGATATGGTTGGGCCGTTCAAAAGATCTAAGGATAAGAAGACCTAACTTTTGGTGGCGGTTGATAAGTTCACTAAGTGGGTAGAGGCAAAGCCGGTCAGTAAGTGTGATGCAGCAACGGCGGTTCAGTTCATGAAGAAGGTGATCTTCTGTTTTGGCTTTCCACACAGCATTATAACGGACAATGGCACTAATCTCTCTAAGGGTGCCATGGAAGAATTTTGTCAACGTGAGCATATCCGGCTTGATGTGTCATCAGTGGCTCACCCCCAGTCCAATGGTCAAGCTAAAAGAGCAAACCAAGAGATCTTCAAGGGCATAAAACCCCGGCTTATGGTTTCCCTGCAGAGGACACCGGGTTGTTGGGTGGAAGAGTTGCCTTCCGTGTTATGGAGCATCAACACCACCCCAAACAGATCCACGAGATATACACCTTTTTTCATGGTTTACGGAGCAGAGGCGGTTCTACCGAGTAATATCCGTCATGACTCGCCTCGGGTGGCGGCTTATGTGGAAGAGGATAATGAAAGAGCACGTCAAGAAGCACTTGATATGTTGGATGAGGAGAGGGACACAGCAGCAGCTCATTCGGCAATTTACCAGCAAGATCTGCGCCGTTATCATAGCCGTCGGGTTAAAACCAGAACTTTTTAAGAAGGCGACCTGGTGCTCCGGCTTATGCATGATCAGACTGATATGCACAAGTTATCCCCGCCTTGGGAAGGACCCTTTGTGGTCAGCAAGAATCTAAACAACGGGTCATATTACCTTATCGATGTTTGAGACCACAAGGACTCACGCACGTGGAGGAGGAGACCCGCCGGCCCTGGAATATTGCTCAGCTTAGGCCATACTACACTTGAGCCAGAGGCTCTCCTTATGTACATATTTAGACAATGTATATGTTATGATTGATATAATAAACCGGCATCCCTGCTAAAGCAGGGCCTCTGCCCTCCTCATAAATGAGTTTTTAATTACCAGGGGCTTCCAGCTTAGACATGAAGTTATGATTACCCTTTGATCCGGCTATAAAAAATACTTGGGGGCTTCCTACCCAGGTTAAAGGACCCAAAGAGAGTCTGTTGTGAAAACATAGCTCAAACATAGGTACCTCTTGGGCACAGCTCACAATATCACTTGGGGGCTTGGTCGTATTCGAACCATATCTTAAACCCTCTTGATTGGCGTAAGGCCACCAGGGAAATCACTTGGGGGCTTGGTCATATTCGAACCATAGCTTAAACCCTCTTGATTGGCGTAAGGCCACCAGGGAAATCACCTAGGGGCTTGGTCGTATTTGAACCATAGCTTAAACCCTCTTGATTGGTGCAAGGCCACCAGGGAAATCACTTGGGGGCTTGGTCGTACTCAAACCAAAGCTTAGACCCTCTTGATCGGCGTAAGGCCACCAGGGAAATCACTTGGGGGCTTGGTCGTATTCGAACCAAAGCTTATACCCTCTTGATCGGCGTAAGGCCACCAGGATGATCACTTGGGGGCTTTGGTCGTATCCGAACTATAGCTTAAACTCTCTTGATTGGCGCAATGCCACAATTATGACTATTCAAAACCTCTTGATTTTTTAGGTTTATTTAATGTTGCTTATCATACTTTATGATTCTAAGGCACCAGTGTTCATTAAACCGACCTGGTTTTGACTATAAGTCGCCAGTATAATATTCAGTGTCTTTAACAAAACCCAGTCTAGTTTTATTCATAAACCGGCAACATCTGATAATTATCAGGGTTCCAGTTGTGGGTTATAACCCTCACTACACTAGTTTGGTAAATCGACATTGTGATCAACCATCACAGGTATGATATCTTTTTAATGATTATTATTTCCACCAGCTTTGGTTATAAATCATGATAAATTCATGTTGGGGCAGTATAATCCGTCCAGCGGTAAATCGCCAGGACATTTTTATTTGTTGCATGAAGGAACAACTTGAGGATGGATAATATCATCAGGCATACGTTGCGTATCCTCACATGACGGATAAGTATCATAAAATAGCCAAATATGCACGAGGCCATAGCAAAGAAGAAAGTTTGAAGTTAGCCTATTACAAGGCATTTCGATCCCAAAAGATAACTGTTTTTAAGTCTCACAAATAGCAGCTGATAAACCGGCCCCGGCTCATGAATCCTGACCCGGCTGACTGGATGGTTGTGCCTCACCCCTTGTCGGTTCGTCTTCCTCCACCGTCTGGAAGTTGGGTTTGGACCAGCCAAAGCCATGAAGGGCGACGAATTCAGCCTCGTCATCAATCAGACCAAACGGGTCAATCTCAGGGCGAAAGTGTGCTTACGAATTGGTGGGATTAAGTCCATCACTTTATATGAAGGAGTCGCCATCTTCTTATTATCTGCATCAAAACCCGGCTGATACTTGGTGAGGTTGGTTTCTTCACCAATGATGGTAGCATGAGGACGAATTTCCTTGACACAAGCAGCAAAATCTTCTTGGTCAAAAGGCGTTCCATCTTTTTTGAGGCTGGGATACCCACTTGCTACATCCGCCGGGTCTAATTCTGGCACCCAGGCTTTAGCTCGGCTTAAAGCTGTTACAGCTCCGGCTCTCGCACACGATTGCTTGATTTCTTGGAACCGAGCAGGCAAGATAGAAAGCTTCTTCAAGATGTCACTTAATAGAGTCGGCCCTTGATTCATGGGGGAGATGGTGGCAAGAGTCCGTTGGGCTCCGGTGTACAGCTGTTCAACCAGAGTGTAAACCGCGTTCAGCTTTACTACGGTATCTCGGCTCAGATTACTGCTCCTAGGACCTGTAAAAGATTACACAATGAGTTAAGTAGTGGCTTATAATGGAAAGTACTCAATTTGAGTATGTAGCAAGGTGATTTACCGAAGATTGCAGAAACCATCTGAGACACTTGATTTTTTAAACTGGTGAGTTCAGCGGTAACCTCTTTCAGAGCCGCCTCAGCCTTTTCAGTGCACTGCATCAAGGCAGTCTTCTCATTGGCCCAAGCCTCTTTCTCCGCCGTGAAGCTGGTCTTCAGCTTTTCGACCTCAGACACACTCAACTGGAATTTGGATTCAGCTTTCTTTGTCTCTGTCTCTTGAGTGGCCAGCCGGGTCTTGGCCTCAGACAGTTGGGATTCCAGTTATGCGGTTGTAGCCTGCATACATCATAACGTTGTTCAGTTTCATGGCAGGTTCTAAAAGACAAGTCCCAAGTGCTTTGCAAGCAATAAACACTTGGCACTTGGGGGCTAATGTCTGTCAGCGCAAATTTTTCGAAGGGAACAACTCTTTCTAAAAAACTCCCAAGTGTTTTACAGGCAACAACACTCGGCACTTGGGGGCTAATACATATTGCTTGACTTTTTTCTACAAATGAGACGGATAAAGCTGTCAACAGTCTCAACCGGGTCATGAGGGCTATACGGTTCAGTTCTATGCAATAATTAGTAGGACCGGCTCATTCATACTGATTAAACCGGCCCTTGGGGGCTACACATGCAAATTGAAATATTATAAGCATCCGGTTTAGTTGCAAACCAGACTTGGAGGGAGTCTAAGACAGAAGTTTCTAAGGTATTCTAAGTCTATAGATCACTCAATATTTTCATAATCAGAAGACTTGGAGGCTAGTAGGGTATATAACTTATATAAGCAGGAGAACGTACCCCATATTTTTGGTGCATCTGCTTGACCATCTCAATTTCTGAATCGCTGCTAGAGTGCACTTGACTAAGATAACCAGATAACACTTCACTAATACTCAGGTGAGCATAGTGGGAGACGTCAAACCTCACCTTCTGCCTTTCCATAACTTCTTGTTTAGCAGAGTGTCTGGCCAGAACAGTTGGGTTCCCTAGTTCAACAAATCTGGTACCAGTTATTAAAACATCATCACTGTGTTCCTCCGGCGGGTTAGCTGAGCTTGACGGCTCAATACTTGATGGATTGATAGCAGTTTCGTCCGCAGACGGTTCAGGCACATCCAGTTGAACGTTGAAGGCAGGGTCCTCTGGTTGTTCAGCGTGTTCTTGCATAAAAGTTGACTACTCCGGGTCCTCAGGATGTTCTGGTACAAGGTTTGGCTTCTCCAGTTTAGTGGTTTTTGGATTCTCAGCCAGCTTAGTCACCTTTGCCTTCTTTGGCTTTGCTTGACCGCTAAAAAAGGATTTAGACAAGTTAGTATACTGATGCATATGTATGGATATATAAGAAGGGTGGTTATCTTTACCCGGGGGTGGTTTTGAAGGCCGGCAATTGAGTTTGTGATGAATCACCAAAGGAGGATCGGGAAATCTCCTGCAAAGATAGAATCGAAAATGAGTAATGAAAGTAATTCATTGAACAAATACAAGGGCTAAAGGTCAAAAAGAACCTCATTTTGGCGTTTCTGAGGAGTCTTTGGTAAGCCGGAGGGTAAATCGTCATCTCCACCAGACCGGGTCTGTCGGCGGCTCTCATGTTGCTGTCGTTTCAAAAGAAAATGAGGATCTAAATAAGCCAAGGGGTGTGAAAACCTTACTTTCTGGGTTACTCGCCGAAGTTTCTGCCTTGGTAAAGGTTCTGAGTCGGAGGAAATGATATTTACCTCTTCTTCAACCGCCTGGCTGGCCCCCGTGTCATCCTAGCAATAGTCAGTGTCAGTAAGGTGGTTAAAAACAGACCAAGAGAGTCAAGGGCTACCTCCGACTCAGAGGTGTCATCCAGCTTGAGTAACTCAGAGGCGGTTGGCTTCTTCTTCGATTTTTTGACGGTTTTCTTGGCGGCTATCGCAGCAGCTCTAGCTTTCTTGGCAGCCTCATGGTCATACTTGACTTTCCAAAAGTCAGATTTAGCCTGTGGAGGGATAAAATGTTGAAATTCATGCAAATATTTAAACTATTGAAGAAAAAGAAGTCAAAGGATTTACCTCTGGCGCCGGGTCAAGCTTGCAGAAAGGATTCAACCCTACTATGCTGCAGTCTTCATACTTGCTATTGACAAGAGTGGTTGCCATTTCCACAATGGCTTCTTCGGTCAGACGCATGGAACTATGACGTAATGGATCATCTGTTCCTCCGGTGTAGTTACACATCAAACCGGATCGGTGGCTCAGAGGGATAACCCGCCATGCGACCCAATAGAGGATCAAGTCAACTCCAGTTAAGCTGTTTCCAAGTAAGGCTTGAACATTTTTGATTGTAGGGACAAGTTTCTTGCATTCGGTGGCAGAAAGCTTATCAGGAAGTTGATATCTGGCGTCAAGACGATCAACACGGTAACCCGACATTGGATTTTCATCAGACGGCGAGGAATCCTTGCAATAAAACCATGTTTGATTCCAGACCTTAGGATGGCTTGGCAGAACTACAAGAGGGAAGATGTCATCCCATCTGCGTTGAATCGAAATCCCGCCAAGTTCTAAGCTGGGACCGTTGGTGTATTCGTTCTGGCGGTTCAGGTAGAAATATTCTCTGAAAAGCTCCACAGTAGGTTCTTCTTGAAGATAAACCTCGCAGAAAACTTGGAAGTTGGAGATATTTGATATGGAATTGGGTCCGATATCTTGCGGATGAAGCTTGAAGAAATGCACAACATCTCTAAAGAATTTTGAGCCAGGTGGTGAGAAGCCCCGGTTCATGTGGTCAGTGAAAACAATAATTTCACCATCCTTTGGCTGAGGTTTCACTTTAGCCAGGTCAAGAGCACGGTAAGACATGACACTTTTTTCCAGTAAGTATCCAACAGTGACAAAGTCTTTCAAAGTACTTTCGGTGATTATGGAAGGGACCCAGTTGCAAGTGGTCGTTGCCTTCGAAGGCATGATGAAAGGACGATCTAGAAAGAAATAATTTGCCGGATCAAGTTAGTTGGCGGTACTGCAAATCAACAACTACAGAGCATGTTTATAATGGCGTTTTAAGCGAGGGCTAATGATATATGAGATACAGATAAGCCGGCAGAGTAAGCCGCCATGACTACGATATTCAAGAATGACCAAAAACAAAATTGGCTAAGTACTGAGACAAACAAGTTCCACAGATGGAGGTTTCAAATTTGGATCTACCGCCGTTTAGGAAAAAGGACAAATTCATCTATAAAAGGCGACAGTGGAAAAACAGAGAAGCCCTAGAGGAGATCTGTCACGGTGGGGATGTGATCTAGTATTAAAACAAGTGCTAAAACTACCATCGTGCAAGATTTCCATATCTTTTGGATCTAATACGGGGATCTAAATAGAGGAAAATAAGGACGATGACGAACGCGAATGAACACCGAAGAACACCGTTGAAACCCTAATGGCAGATTAGTGACGAACAGAGAAAGACTTACTGGAGCTGTAAGAGCAGTGGAGTTGCACCGCAGTTCTCTGGTCTTCTCAAGGCAATGCAGTGGCCGGAGTCGAGGACGAGGACGAAGGTCGATGGCGGCAGGGTTCATACAGGGACGGCGCGTTGTGAGGAAGGAAGGAGAAGGAGAAGAATGGAAGATGGCTTTCGGGTCCTATTTATAAGGAGACAAGAAACAGGCAGGTGCGAAAGGCGAGGAGGCCAAATGATAGTTATCCAGCTAATTGGACGCCACGATTATCGGGAAGACATTAAGATAAATATCCGTTAAAGATGACGTCATGGCGGGTTTCTAAAAATCTTGGAGATGACGTCATGGCGGGTTACAAGGTTTTTGCAGTGGGAATGGAAGGATTTTTCTAAGTCTTGAAGGTTGACATGAACGAGTCCAAATCAACCTGGGGCCTAACGTTGGGGATATAAATATTAGGTATGACCCGCCCAGGAGGGTCTGGGTCAACCCTATGAAGATTCATCATAAAGAAGCCCAAGGTCATATGGCGATTTATAGATAGGCTTAGTAGAGGCCCAGACCCAAAGGCGGCTCAAAGCCCATGAGTATAAACCGCCATGTATGTAAACTTGTACTGTAAGGCATATGTAAAAGGTCACCGAGCCAGATACGTTGTATAAACCGGCCGGGACTCTGAGGGCCGCAGGACATCTACCCGTGTATATAAGGGGACTACCTAGCGGCGGCTTAGGACAAGAAACAACAGATCGAGAGCCGGGTCAAGCGTATTTGCTCCCCGCTCATCAAAACCCTAGCAATACCAACTACAAACTGGACTAGGCTTTTACCTTCATCGTAAGGGGCCGAACCAGTATAAACTCCCTGTGTCCTTCGTCCTGATTAAACCCTTTAAGCTAACCTCAACGCGATAGCTCCATGACTAAGTCCTCACACTAGGACATCTGTCGTGACAATTCCACGACAGTAACAGTGGCAACGGAAAAGTAACTAAGCAAAGATCAATATGTGAAAAGCTCGTAGGCAATGGATCAATGATGGATAATTATGTCGGATGCAATTCCTCAAGCAACAGTTATAACATAGGGTGACACAGAACTAGCTCCAGTTCATCAATGTAATGTAGGCACGTATTCCAAATATAGTAATACGTGCTTATGGAAAAGAACTTGCATGACATCTTTTGTCCTACCCTCCCGTGGCAGCGGGGTCCTATTGGAAACTAAGGGATATTAAGGCCTCCTTTTAATAGAGTACCGGACCAAAGCATTAACACTTAGTGAATACATGAGCTCCTCAAACTACGGTCATCACCGGGAGTGGTCCCGACTATTGTCAGTTCGGGGTTGCCGGATCATAACACATAGTAGGTGACTATTGAATGGCAAGATAGGATCAAGAACTCACATATATTCATGAGAACATAATAGGTCCAGATCTGAAATCATGGCACTCGGGCCCTAGTGACAAGCATTAAGCATAGCAAAGTCATAGCAACATCAATCTTAGAACATAATGGATACTAGGGATCAAACCCTAACAAAACTAACTCGATTACATGGTAAATCTCATCCAACCCATCACTGTCCAGCAAGCCAAGGATGGGATTACTCACGCACGGCGGAGAGCATCATGAAATTTATGATGGAGGAAGGTTGATGATGACGATGGCAACGGATTCCCCTCTCCACAGCCCCGAACGGACTCCAGATCAGCCCTCCCGATGAAGATTAGGGCTTGGCGGCGTCTCTATATCGTAAAACGCGATGAATCCTTCTCTCCCATTTTTTCTCCCCAGACGTGAATATATAGAGTTGGAGTTGACGTCTATGGAGTCTCAGGGGGCCCACGAGGTAGGGGGCGTGCCCTGCACCCTCGTGGAAGGGTGTGGGCCCCCTGATGCTGATTCTTTCGCTAGTATTCTTTATTAATTCCAAAACGTGTCTCCGTGGATTTTCAGGTCATTCCGAGAACTTTTATTTCTGCACAAAAATAGCACCATGGCAATTCTGCTGAAAACAGCATCAGTCTGGCTTAGTTCCATTCAAATCATGCAAGTTAGAGTCCAAAATAAGGTCAAAAGTGTTTGGAAAAGTAGAAACGTTGGAGACGTATCAACTCCCCCAAGCTTAAACCTTCGCTTGTCCTCAAGAAATTCAGTTGACAAACTGAAAGTGATAAAGAAAAACTTTTACAAACTCTGTTTGATCTTGTTGTTGCAAATATGTAAAGCCAGCATTCAAGTTTTCAGAAAAGATTATGAACTAATCATATTCACAATAACATTTAGGTCTCATGTTTAATCATATCAATGGCATGATCGACTAGCAAGCAATAATAATAAATCTCGGATGACAACACTTTGTCAAAACAATCATAACATGATATAACAAGATGGTATCTCGCTAGCCCTTTCTGAGACCGCAAAACATAAATGTACAGCACCCCGGAAGATTAAGGACTGACTAGACATTGTAATTCATGGTAAAATAGATCCAGTCACAGTCATACTCAATGCAAATTAATACCAATGCATGTGAATGACAGCGGTGCTCTCCAACTGGTGCTTTTTAATAAGAGGATGATGACTCAACCTAAAAGTAAATAGATAGGCCCTTCGCAGAGGGATGTAGGGATTTGCAGAGGTGCCAGAGCTTGTGTTTTGAAACATAGATAAAGAATATTTTGAGTGGTATACTTTCATTGTCAACATAACAACCAAGAGATCTTGATATTTTGCATGCTACACACATTATAGGCGGTTCCCAAACAGAATGGTAAAGTTTATACTCCACCACCAACAAACATCAATCCGTGGCTTGTCCGAAACAACGGGTACCTCCAACTAACAACAATCCTAGGGGAGTTTTGTTTGCAATTATTTTGATTTGAGCATGGGACTGGGCATCCCGGTTACCAGCCATTTTCTCGTGAGTGATGAGCGGAGTCCACTCATCGTGAGAATAACCCACCTAGCATGGAAGATATAGACAGCCCTAGTTGATACATGAGCTATTCGAGCATACAAAACAGAATTTCATTTGAAGTTTTAGAGTTTGGCACATATAAATTTACTTGGAACGGCAGGTAGATACCGCTTATAGGAAGGTATGGTGGACTCATATGGAATAACTTTGGGGTTTTATGGAAGTGGATGCACAAGCAGTATTCCCGCTTAGTACAAGTGAACGCTAGAAAGAGACTGGGAAGCGACCAACTAGAGAGCGACAACAGTCATGAACATGCATTAAGATTAATCAACAATGAGTGCAATCATGAGTAGGATATAAATCACCATGACCATAAATATCATGGAGGCTATGTTGATTTTGTTTCAACTACATGCATGCGTGAACATGTGCCAAGTCAAGCCACTCGAATCGTTCAAAGTAGGATACCACCCTATCATACCACATCACAACCATTTTAATAGCATGTTGGCACGCAAGGTAAACCATTATAAACTCCTAGCTAATTAAGCATGGCATGGGCAACTATAATCTCTAATTGTCATTGCAAACATGCTTCATTCATAATAGGATGAATCGGGAACGATGAACTAATCATATTTACAAAAACAAGATAGGTCGAGTTCATACCATCTTCTCTCATCTCAATCAGTCCATCATATATCGTCATTATTTCCTTTCACTCGCACGACTGAACGGTGTGGATAATAATAATAGTGCATGTGCATTGGACTAAGCTAGAATCTGCAAGCATTTAATACAAGGGAGAAGACAAGGTAATATGGGCTCTTGGTTAAATCAACAATAATGCATATGAGAGCCTCTCAACATTTTCATCATGGTCTTCTCCTCTCGACCCCCATAGAGTAAGAAAAGAAATAAAACTATTTACATGGGAAAGCTCCCAACAAGCAAAAGAAGAAAGAGAATTCTTTTTGGGTTTTCTTTTAATTACTACTACTACAGGCATGGAAAGTAAACTAGCTAAAAGCTACAACTAATTTTTTTGTTTTTTCTTAAGGTTTTTCAAACACAAAGTAGAAGGCTTAGAAAAGAAAATAAACTAGCATGGATGATACAATGAAAAAGTATGAGCATCGACAACTGGCATGAGTGTGTGAACATGAATGTACTATCGGTGAGAAATACGTACTCCCCCAAGCTTAGGCCTTTGGCCTAAGTTGGTATATGGCCAATGCTGGCATGGTGGATATCCAAAGTTGTAGCTTGGGTCGTACTGAGATGCAGCAGCTACTGCCTGAAGAGCTGTAGCTTGGAGGCGAGCTGCCTCCGTCCTCCTCTCGTACTCGTTCGCCTCCTCCCTGGTTATATCATATCTCCTTTTTGCCTGAAAGTTAAAGAAAGTAGGAGCAGGGAGGGCAACATGGACAGTGCGATGTGTGTCAAAGATTAGTCCGTACTGGAGGAACTATTCGTTCCTCTCAAGAAACTGATGGCGAACCATAGCATTATAATCTAGATAAGCAGGAGATAGCTCTATATCATTTACATGTATGGGTACATTAAGATAATTAGCTACACGAGTTGCATAAATTCCACCGAACAAATCTCCACTTATACTATTAAGATGCAACCTTCGTGCAACAATGGCCCCCAAGTTATATTGTTTATCTCCTAATACCACACTTTGGAGGACACAAAGATCTGGAATGCACATGTGACAAGCCTCATCTTTACCATTAATGCATCTACCAATAAAGAGAGAAAAATAATGTATGGAAGGGAAATGAATGCTCCCTATGGTGGCTTGTGTGATTTCCCTAGATTCCCCCACAGTGATACTAGCAAGAAAGTCTTTATATTCAGATTTGCGGGGTTCACTAACATTGCCCCACTGCGGGAGTTTACAAGCAGTATTAAAATCTTCTAAGTCCATGGTATATGGTTTATCATAAAGATCAAATAAAACAGTGTGAGAATTGCGCGATGATGTAAATTTAAACCTCCTCACAAAGGAATCAGTTAGATAGTGGTACCGCTGACACTTATCTGACACGAAGTCCTCAAGATCAGCATTACGCATATACGCGTCAAATTCATCCTTGATTCCTACCTGGACCATAAACTCCTCTAACGGCCATTCACAAGGCCGCATTTGATCTTCCCTTGGTGGTTCATCGTCCGGCTCACGTATTGCAAGCCTTGGTCCTTGCTTCCTTGAGGAACCACCTTGGTACATTTTCCTAAACATTTTCTTTCTCCGAAAAATTTCTGAAATTTTTAGTGACTCAAAATAGAACCAAACTCAACAAAATTGATAGCAACTACTCCCACAAGTGCCTAGATGCCATATCATGCATTAAAACTACTTTGGACCATCTAAATTTGACATGCAGGCTCAAGAACAGGGTCACCTTAGCAGCAAAAATTTGCAATAAATAAAGCACTAGAACAAAAACTATTTCGACCATTGGAGGAGTCACATACCGAAGAACAATCTCCCCAAACAGTTTTGTGAATGGAGCTTTGAGCAAGGAGATCGAAAATGGCAGCAATATGAGCTAGAACACGGGTTTGAGCTATGGGAGGATTTTTTCTAGAGGAAGACAAAGTGAGTGGGTGCTGGAATAAGTGGAGGGGGCCATGTAGGGTCCATGAGGCAGGGGGCGCACTCTAGGGGGTGGGCATGCCCTGTGCCCTCATGGCCCAATGGTGGGGCCCCTGGTGTGTTCTCAGTGCCAGTAATTCTTAAATATTCTACAAAAAATCATATATAATTTTTAGGACATTTGGAGAACTTTTATTTTCAGGGTATTTTTATTGCAAGGATAATTCAAAAAATAGACAGAAAATACTATTTTTGCTTTGTTTAATCTAAATAACAGAAAGTAAAAGGAGGGTACAAAGAGTTGTGCTTCCTAACTTCATTCATCTCATGCTCATCAAAAGGAATCCACTAACAAGGTTGATCAAGTCTAGTTAACAAACTCTTTCCGAATAACATGAAACCGGAGAATTTTCGAATAACACTAGGTTACCTCAATGGGGATGTGCATGTCCCGAACAATAAGAATATCATATTTCTTCTTGACAGTAAGAAGAGGGAATTCAAACCCTCAATAGTAATCATTGAAATTTTTCCAGTAGAATTGATACTGTGGACTTGAGGTTGTTTCCTCGGAAAGTGTATCGTATGCTCATTGCCATTAACATGAAAAGTGACATTGCCTTTGTTGCAATCAATAACAGCCCCTGCAGTATTCAAAAAGGGTCTACCAAGGATAATCGACATACTATCATCCTCGGGAATATCAATAATAACAAAGTCCGTTAAAATAGTAACGTATGCAACCACAACAGGCACATCCTCACAGATACTGATAGGTATAGCAGTTGATTTTCAGCCATTTGCAAAGATATTTCAGTAGGTGAAACTTATTCAAATCAAGTCTACGATATAAAGAGAGAGGCATAACACTAACACCGGCTCCAAGATCACATAAAGCAGTTTTAACATAGTTTCCTTTAATGGAGCATGGTATAGTTGGTACTCCAGGATCTCCTTGTTTCTTTGGTATTCCACCCTTAAAAGTATAATTAGCAGGCATGGTGGAAATTTCAGCTTCCGTTATCTTTATTTTATTAGTAACAATATCCTTCATGTACTTAGCATAAAGATTCATTTTAAGCATATCAGTCAAACGCATACGCAAAAAGATAGGTCTAATAATTTTAGCAAAGCGCTCAAAATCCTCATCATCTTTTTTCTTGTATGGTTTGGGAGGAAAAGGCATGGTTTTCTGAACCCATGGTTCTCTTTCTTTACCGTGCTTCCTAGCAACGAAGTCTCTCTTGTCATAACGTTGATTCTTTGATTGTGGGTTATCAAGATCAACAGCAGGTTCAATCTCTACATCATTGTTATTGCTAGATTGAGCATCAACGTGAACATCATCATTAACATTATCACTAGGTTCATGTTCATTACCAGATTGTGTTTCAGCATCAGAAATAGCAATATCATTGGGATTCTTAGGTGTGTCAACAACAGGTTCACTAGGAGCATGCAAAGTCCTATCATTATTCTTTTTCTTCTTCCTAGAAGGACTAGGTGCATCAACATTAGTTCTTTGAGAATCTTAATCAATTCTCTTAGGGTGGCCCTCAGGATACAAAGGTTCCTGGATCATTTTACCCCCTCTAGTCACAACTCTAACAGCATTATCATTTTTCTTATTTATTATTTAATTGAGCAAATCATCTTGTGCTTTAAGCACTTGTTCTACTTGAGTGGTAACCATAGAAGCATGTTTACTAATAAGTTTCAGGTCACCTTTAACTCTATACATATAATAACTCAACTGCTCAATCATATAAGCATTACGTTTAAATTTTCTACCAACAAAAGCATTGAAGTTTTCTTGTTTAACAATAAAATTATCAAACTCATCCAAGCATTGGCTAGCAGAATTATTATGAGGAATATCGTAGCGACCCGACCAAAAATGGATCAAAGTCTCTATGCTTAAGTGTCATCCCTGGATCGGTATGCTGACACACACAGTACTCGAGGAATTATAACAGAGTTCAATCACACTTTATTACATCGAGGTTCTCAAAAGAGTATTTGTTACAATAATATGGCCAAGGACCATCTAAATAAAAATAATTGCGGAAGCTTCAAAGGTAAATGAGTCCATCCAACTCCACGGCAAACTGAGTGTAGAACAATGACCTATTGCACCTTTAATCGTCATCGAAAAAGTATGCAACATGAGACGTTGAAGCCGTGTAGGTCAGCACAGGGAATATGCTAGCAATTTCACACTATAGAATAATAATGAAAAAAATTATCTCTATGCAAATTTAGCTGGTGGAGGCTCTAAGTTTAATTTTTGCATAAAGCAAATTTTACCCTACAACAAAGGAATAATTTTTTTATTACTACTAAGTTAAAATGCCATTACTGAGAAGGTTCCTCCAACTCAATCCCAAAATTCCCAAGTTATTAGTAACCCAATAATTTCATTAAATAGAGTGATGAGATCAACCAATAATTCACTTCTAGATACTCAAGTTGTCCATAACCGGGGACACGGCTAATCATGATTAGTTTGTACACTCTGCAGAGGTTTGCGCACTTTTCCCCACAAGACTCGACCACCTCCATGATCGGAAGATTGAGACATAGCCTTTCAGAAGCATTTCCCCTTAACCCTGGGTAGACCGGTACACCTACTTTCCCCTACATCAGCTAGTCTACCACGAAAAGAGGTCACACAACTTACTCAACTATGCCAGAGCCCATAATGGCTTGTGGCTGCACACGGAAGTTTCTAGGCATAAAATATCTTATGATCCCTTTGAGCCTGGGTGGCGGACCTAGGGTAATCACAAGGGTACTCCGGGATTCCCCTTGGGCAAGCACTGGTTTCTCCAGGTGCCCCAAACAATCCACCCAGATGTGTATTAAAGTTGCCACCTTATGTTGTCCCAAAATTATTATCTCTCACAACTTGCATGGATCACACATACCAATCCCCGTCTACGAGCATGGCTAAGCAATATATGATATAACGAATATTCCTGGGGTGATCAAAGGTCATAGGTTCCTACCACAAGAACTACAAAGCATAACCACATGTTCCCAAACCTACTCATGCAATCTTTGAGGGTGAAACTAATGCATAGTAAAAACTGGGTATTGAAAATTATGATCAAAGTGTGAACTTGCCTTGCTGACGTTCGCTGAACTGTAAAGATTCATGGTAGCAAGCTTCTCACTCCGGATGATCTAATGTAAGCAAGCAATAACATACATAAGCATACAAGCAAAGATCCAAAAAGAAAACAATTGAAAGACTTCGAAAAACTCCAAAACAACCAAATAAAGTTTCTGTACATAACATAATTTTTACAGTAGCAAAAATATGTGTGTTTGGGTCTAACAGAAAGTACACGTTACGAGCTTCGATTTGCAAAAAGAATCACCTAAAACGGAGTTACGAAACTCAATTTATGGCCTAACGAAGTTTGAATTCAAATCTGTTTGAATTAAAATTTTAAAATTTTCAAAAATATTTTTCGTTTAGTTCTCTGGATAGATGGGATTTCTATGAACTAGTAGGAAAAAGATTCAACTAAATCGGATCTATAGACTAAAAGATATACAAGAAAGAAGATTTGGTAAAGAATCTGAATTTGGAAAAATTCCTGAAAAAGAAAAAAAATTCGGCCAGAGACAAGTGGCGCTCTGTGATTCGCTGGCTGGGTGCTCACCGGACTTGTCGCCGGAGACGAGGAAGAAGGTGGCTCCGGTGTGCTTTGGCGAAGGACGCGTGCGGAACGATGTAGAGGAGGATGAGGTGAACCACTTGAACAAGTTGTGGTGATAGATTGCTTCCTGTACGCACGTTGAGAGGTCGCCGGAATTCATGAACTCTGGCAAGCAATTGGCGAGGTTAGGGAGGGGCAAAAACTCCAGAAGGAGAGGGCTTCGGACGAGGGTTGAGAGGGGCTCCCAGGGGTGCTTTATATAGGACAGGGGAGGTCCAGAGTTGGGTGGGGCGAGATGTGTTAATGGCTGCAGTTTCAAGCGCTCATGATGGCCATTATGGTTGTCTTTGAGGCCCACTAGGGGATGGGAGGGGTCGAGGGAGGCGAGGGGGTTCCGTTCAGATGCGTTTTGGAGCGGGGGAGAGGAAGATGAGGGGAGGAAGAGGTAGAGGCGCCATGGATGAATGTTCTGTAAGTGTTCACGTACAGAGAGGAGGAAGAAGGAGATAGCGCCTGGGCCTGGGCCTGCTGGACTGCGTTTTTTAAATGTTTTTTATAGAAGCAATGAAACACTGAAAATACAAATAAATATAAGTCTAGAAATGCCAGAAAAATTCACATAATTATATGGTCTTATATATGACCTAGTGAACTTTTATCCGGCCTAAAATTCAAGTTTCAAAAATAAACTTTTTGCTATGCTAATAAAATAACTTGCAAATAAAACTCAAAAAATGGTTCCAAATTCAATTTCCAATATTTTATTTTCTTATTGTGAAGAAGTCATTTTATCTTCTCTCTTTATTTTATTTTTGATATAATGGAAATGAATTTTTGGTGAAATCCAATTTGATCCATATCCCAACTTTGAAATTTCAACAGTGGGTTTTGGGGAAACTTCCAACTCTCTCTTTTGGTCCTTGAGTTGCTCAAAGTTCCTTGGATCAAAAATCAAATAAAACAAATGGGGCAAAAATGCATAAATCATGGATGCATATGAATGATATATTACAAACATCCAAATTGAAAATTTGGATGTTACAAACCTACCCCCCTTAAGATGAATCTCGCCCTCGAAATTCAGATTGGCTAGCAAAAAGGTGTGGGTGGTCCTGTCAGAGGTCTTCTTCTCGTTCCTAGGTGGCTTCTTCCTCAGTATGATGACTCCACTGAACCTTGCAAAACTTGATGACCTTGCTGCGGGTAACCCTGCTTGCAGTCTCGAGAATCTTGATGGGATTCTCCTCATAGGTCAGATCACTATCCAACTGTATCGCCTCCAGTGGCACTGTATCTCTCAAAGGAATATCGGCCATCTCCGCATGGCACTTCTTCAACTGGGAAATGTGAAACACATCATGAACTCCTGACAAGGCTTCTGGTAATTCCAACTTGTAGGCAACTTCACCCATGCGTTCTAAAACTCTGTACGGCCCCACAAACCGTGGTGCTAACTTTCCTTTGACTCCAAATCATTTAACTCCTCGAAGTGGCGACACACGCAGATATGCTCTATCTCCGACTTCATAGGTTACCTCCTTGCGTTTAGTATCAGCATAACTCTTTTGTCTGGATTGGGCTACCTTGAGTCTGTCACGGATCGGCTTGACTTTCTCCTCTGAATCTGTAATTAAATTTGGTCCGAATAATTTACAGTCTCCAACTTCATCCCACACCAATGGTGTCCTGCACCTCCTTCCGTACAAAGCTTCGAAAGGGGCCATTTTCAAACTAGCTTGATAGCTGTTGTTATATGAGAATTCTATGTAAGGCAAATTATCATCCCAACTAGATCCATAATCTAGCACATAAGCTCTCAACATGTCCTCCAGAATCTGATTGACTCCCTCGGTCTGCCCATCTATCTGCGGATGAAAAGCTGTACTGAACTCCAACCTGGTACCCAAAGTTTCATGTAACTTATGCCAAAACTTTGAGGTAAATTGTGTTCCTCTATCTGATACGATGGTCCTCGGAACTCCATGCAGACATACGATCCTGGTCATGTATATCTTGGCTAACTTTGCACTTGTATATGTGGTTTTCACGGGGATGAAGTGAGCTACCTTAGTCAAGCGATCAACCACTACCCAAATAGAATCATAGCCTGATCGGGTCCTGGGTAATCCTGTAATGAAGTCCATGCCAAGCTTGTCCCACTTCCAATCTGGTATCGGCAAAGGCTGAAGTAATCCTGCTGGTTTCTGGTGCTCTGCCTTAACTCTCTGACATACGTCGCATACTGCTACATACTCGGCAATATCCTTCTTCATACCAGTCCACCAGAAACTTTCCTTCAAGTCCAAATACATCTTGGTGTTGCCCGGGTGTATTGAATAAGGCGAATCATGAGCCTCCTGAAGAATCAATTTCCTGATCTCTGGGTCATTTGGCACATAAATAAGCTGCTCAAACCATAAGGTTCCATGTTCATCCTCACGAAATCCTTCTGACTTTCTTTGGTTCATCCTTCCCTTTATCTCCGCAATACCTTTGTCTAACTTCTGGGCTTCCCGGATCTTTCCCAACAAAGTGGATTGAATTTCCATTGCAGCAACAAAACCTCGTGGTACTATCTCCAATCGAAGATCTCTGAGATCATTAATTAACTCCCAAGGTAATCCTCCTGCAGTGAGGGTATTAACATAGCTCTTGTGGCTCAATGCATCTGCCACAACATTGGCCTTTCCTGGGTGATAGTGCAATTTCATGTCATAATCCTTTATGAGCTCCAACCATCTTCTCTGCCAGAGGTTCAACTCCTTATGCATGAAGATGTATTTCAAACTCTTATGATCTGTGTAAACATCACAACGATTTCCGATAAGAAAATGTCTCCAGCTCTTGAGTGCGTGCACTACGGCTGCTAACTCCAAATCATGTGTGGCATAATTCCGCTCATGAGGTCGAAGCTGACGTGAGGCATATGAAACAACTCTTCCTTCTTGCATAAGAACACCTCAAAGTCCCTGACGAGAAGCGTCGCAATATACTTGGAAATCCTTGCGTATATTCAGAAGAATTAGCACTGGGGCTGTGACCAAACGTTTCTTTAGCTCCTGGAAACTGGCCTCACATTCGTTGGTCCAAACAAACTTAGTTTCTTTCTTCAATAACTCTATCACGGGCTTCGCAATCTTGGAGAAATTCTCAATAAACCTCCGATAATATCCTATGAGTCCAAGAAAACTGCGGATCTCTCCGACTGAGGTGGGTGCCTTCCATTCGGTGACGACTTCAACCTTGGAGGGGTCTACTGTTATTCCTTCTCCCGATATAACATGTCCAAGAAATCCGACTTCCTTCAACCAAAATTCGCACTTGCTGAACTTGGCGTATAACTGATGTTCCCTGAGCTTCTCAAGAACCAAGCGCAAATGTTCCTTGTGTTCTTCTTCATTCTTCGAGTAAATCAATATGTCATCAATGAATACCACAACAAACTTATCCAAGAACTCCATGAATACCTTGTTCATCATACTCATAAAATAGGCAGGGGCATTAGTCAAACCAAAAGACATGACCGTGTACTCATAAAGTCCATATCTCGTGGTAAAGGTTGTCTTGGGTATATCCTGTTCTCGAATCTTCAGCTGGTGATATCCTGATCGAAGATCGATCTTTGAGAAAACTTTTGCTCCTTGTAGTTGGTCAAACAAATCATTGATCATCGGCAGAGGGTACTTGTTCTTGATTGTCACCTCATTCAACGCATGATAATCTACAACCATTCTCAAGGATCCATCCTTCTTCTCAACTAGAAGTACTGGGGCTCCCCAAGGTGATGAACTCGGTCGAATATAACCTTTCTCCAATAATTCCTTAATCTGCTTCTTAATTTCCTCCAGATCATTTGCGGGCATCCGGTACGGTCTCTTGGATATTGGTCTGGTGCCTGGTAACAATTCGATCAAAAACTCTATGTCCCGATCCGTTGGCAAGCCGGGCAATTCCTCAGGGGATACATCGGGATAATCCTTCACAACTGGTACTTCCTCCTAAACAACCCCCGAAAGAGAATTCACTCGAGTCCTCCTTGGCGTATGCCTCGACACATACTTGATCTTTTTCCCCTCTGGGTGGTGAGAAGAATCGACTTATTGGCACAATCAATATTACCTTCATACTTGGATAGCCAGTCCATGCCTAGAATTACGTCCAATCCTTGTGATTCTAGGATGATGAGGTCTGTGGGGAAAACGTGTCTCCCTATGGTCAATGGCAACTGAAAACATCCCCGACTAGCCATATACTCTGCTCCTGGGGAACTCACTAACATAGGTGTTTTAAGGGCTACGGTCGGCAACTTAAACTTATCCACAAACCCCCTTGATATGAATGAATGTGATGCACCAGTGTCAAAAAGAACAACGGTTGTAAATGAATTAATCAAGAACTTAACAACAACGATGTCAGGCTGGTCATAAACTTCCTCCACATTGACATGGTTCACCTGACCTCTGGTGAAGGGATTGGGCTTCTTGCCTCCAGAGCTTCCATTACCGTTCCCGTTATTTGCCTCGGGACACTCAATGGTGTAGTGTCCGGTCTTCCCGCACTTGAAACAGGTAATGTGGCTCAGATCCTTCTTTGTCGGTGTAGCGGGGTTGGGCTGATGTTGATTGTTGTTTCCTCCGTTCCCATTGCCATTCCTATGGCCATTATGGTTGTGTCCATTCCCTCCATGATGTGAATGTCCTCCATGGTTATGGTGAGTGTGTCCACTATACTTGCCAGATCCTAGTCCATTATTTCCTGAGTACGGGGTATAGCGGGGCTTCTGCTGAACACCAGAGCTGTACTTTCCCTGTCCGTACTTCCTCTTGCGATTCTCCACCTCCTGCTGCTTGCCTTCCAGAATGAGAGCCTTGTCAGCCAACTCTTGATAATTGTTAAAGGTAACCACAGTCACCTGAAGTCCTAGATCATCATTTAGTCCCTCCAGAAATTTCTCCTGCTTAGCAGCATCATCAGCCACGTCTCCGGGAGCATACCTGGATAACTTGCTGAATTCCTCCACATAATCACCAACAGAATGATTTCCCTGGCGTAAATTGCAGAACTCGCGCTTCTTCAAACTCATAGCTCCGGCTGAAACATGTGCGGTACGGAACGCCTACTGGAACTGATCCGAAGTAACATTGGCTATGGGAAAATTGGTGGTGTAATTCTCCCACCATGATGCTTCTGGTCCATCCAGTTGATGTGCGGCAAAGCGCACCTTCTCAGCGTCAGTGCATCCTGCGGTGGTCAGCTCCCTTCCGATCTTGCGAAGCCAGTCATCTGCAACGATCGGCTCCGTGCTGCTAGAGAACACCGGTGGATTCAACCTCAGGAAATGGGTAAGGTTGTCGACTGGGGGTGGTGGCGGTGGGTTGTTGTTGTTCTGGTTCTGATTCTGGATGAGTAGCTGCATGAGGGAATTCTGGTTCTGGATCAACTAGGTAAGTTCCGGTGGGAATTCCGGGTCACGTCTGGAGGCATCTGTTAGGTTTAGAGTGGACGAGAAATTAGAATAGAATAAGGACCTAATGAGAGAAATCACTACCCATATGCTTATGATAGCAAGAAAATTTCAAATCAAGCAATTCACAGAGATCACACCACACAAGCAAAAACCTACATGTAAGGTCATATCCACAAGAGATATGATCTCTTCATACTACTGCAATCATTCGTTGGACTCAACTTGGTAGTGGTGGTCTGAACTAAATTTCCTCAAATCAATGTCAACTCTAGCTTCTTCTTCTTCTTCGTCAATGATGCCTTCATAGGTCATGGTCTCATCGGGCTGAGCAACTTGGTGATGGGGTTCAACAACTATTTTATTGAAGTGCAGAAGAGATAGAAATGAATAGAGAAGAGTATAGACCAACGGATATTTAAGGAAGTCGTAAAATAAAGTTTTCTTCCTAGGCTTTCCATTTCCTACTGGTCGCGTCCTACAGTCAGCGTGTGCTCTAATACCATCTTGTAGCGACCCGACCCAAAATGGATCAAAGTCTCTGTGCTTAAGTGTCATCCCTAGATCAGTATGCTGACACACACAGTACTCGAGGAATTATAACAGAGTTCAATCACACTTTATTACATCGAGGTTCTCAAAAGAGTATTTATTACAATAATATGGCCAAGGACCATCTAAATAAAAATAACTGCGGAAGATTCAAAGGTAAATGAGTCCATCCAACTCCACGGCAAACTGAGTGTAGAACAATGACCTATCGCACCTTTAATCTTCGTTGGAAAAGTCTGCAACATGAGACGTTGCAGCCGTGTAGGTCAGCACATGGAATATGCTAGCAATTTCACACTGTAGAATAATAATGAAAAAAACTATCTCTATATGCAAATTTAGTTGGTGGAGGCTCTAAGTTTAATTTTTGCATAAAGCAAATTTTACCCTACAACAAAGTAATAAATTTTTTATTACTACTAAGTTAAAATGCCATTACTGAGAAGGTTCCTCCAACTCAATCCCAAAATTCCCAAGTTATTAGTAACCCAATAATTTCATTAAATAGAGTGATGAGATCAACCAATAATTCACTTCTAGATACTCAAGTTGTCCATAACCGGGGACACGGCTAATCATGATTAGTTTGTACACTCTGCAGAGGTTTGCGCACTTTTCCCCACAAGACTCGACCACCTCCATGATCAGAAGATCGAGACATAGCCTTTCAGAAGCATTTCCCCTTAACCCTGGGTAGACCCATACACCTACTTTCCCCTACATCAGCTAGTCTACCACGGAAAGAGGTCACACAACTTACTCAACTATGCCAGAGCCCATAATGGCTTGTGGCTGCACACGGAAGTTTCTAGGCATAAAATATCTTATGATCCCTTTGAGCCTGGGTGGCGGACCTAGGGTAATCACACGGGTAATCCGGGATTCCCCTTGGGCAAGCACTGGTTTCTCCAGGTGCCCCAAACAATCCACCCAGATGTGTATTAAAGTTGCTACCTTATGTTGTCCCAAAATTATTATCTCTCACAACTTGCATGGATCACACATACCAATCCCGGTCTACGAGCATGGCTAAGCAATATATGATATAACGAATATTCCCGGGGTGATCAAAGGTCATAGGTTCCTACCACAAGAACTACAAAGGATAACCACATGTTCCCAAACCTACTCATGCAATCTTTGAGGGTGAAACTAATGCATAGTAAAAACTGGGTATTGAAAATTATGATCAAAGTGTGAACTTGCCTTGCTGACGTTCGCTGAACTGTAAAGATTCGTGATAGCAAGATTCACACTTCAGATGATCTAACGTAAGCAAGCAATAACATACATAAGCATACAAGCAAAGATCCAAAAAGAAAACAATTGAAAGACTTTGAAAAACTCCAAAACAACCAAATAAAGTTTCTGTACATAACATAATTTTTACAGTAGCAAAAATATGTGTGTTTGGGTCTAATAGAAAGTACACATTACGAGCTTCGATTTGCAAAAATAATCACCTAAAACGGAGTTATGAAACTCAATTTATGGCCTAACGATGTAGAGGAGGATGAGGTGAACCACTTGAACAAGTTGTGGTGGTAGATTGCTTCCTGTACGCACGGTGAGAGGTCGCCGGAATTCACGAACTCCGGCAAGCAATTGGCGAGGTTAGGGAGGGGCAAAAACTCCAGAAGGAGACGGCTTCGGACAAGGGTTGAGAGGGGCTCCCAGGGGTGCTTTATATAGGGCAGGGGAGGTCCAGAGTTGGGTGGGGGGAGATGTGTTAATGACTGCAGTTTCAAGCGCTCATGATGGCCATTATGGTTGTCTTTGAGGCCCACTAGGGGATGGGAGGGGTCGAGGGAGGCGAGGGGGTTCCGTTCAGAGGCGTTTTGGAGCGGGGGAGAGGGAGATGAGGGGAGGAAGAGGTAGAGGCGACGTGGATGAACGTTCTGTCAGTGTTCACATATAGAGAGGAGGAAGAAGGAGATAGCGCCTGGGCCTGGGGCTGCTGCACTGCGTTTTTTTGAACGATTTTTTTACAGAAGCAATGAAACACTAAAAATACAAATAAATATAAGTCTAGAAATGCCAGAAAAATTCACATAATTATATGGTCTTATATATGACCTAGTGAACTTTTATCTGGCCTAAAAATGCAAGTTTCAAAAATAAACTTTTTGCTACGCTAATAAAATAAATTGCAAATAAAACTCAAAAAAAATATTTTGGTTCCAAATTCAATACTAAGTGTGTCGGGTTATTAAGACCATGTATTTCTTAAATAGGTGGTAAATTCTTAACATCTTCAGCTTTAATACGCTTTTCTTTAATAGAACTCTTTGCCTCTTGCATATCTTCAGGACTGAGAAAGAGAATACCCCTTTTCTTCGAAGTTGGCTTAGGAGTTTGTTCAGGAAGTGTCCAATCTTATCATTACTCAATATATTATTTAATAGCAATTCACCTTGCTCAACAGTTCTTTCCCTGAAAACACAACCAGCACAACTATCCAGGTGGTCTCTGGAAGCATCGGTTAGTCCATTATAAAAGATATCAAGTATTTCATTTTTCTTGAGAGGATGATCAGGCAAAGCATTAAGTAATCGAAGAAGCCTCCCCGAAGCTTGTGGGAGACTCTCTTATTAAATTTGCACAAAATTATATATTTCCCTTAAGGCAGCTTGTTTCTTATGAGCGGGGAAATATTTAGCAGAGAAGTAATAAATCATATCCTGAGTACTACGCACACAACCAGGATCAAGAGAATTAAACCATGTTTTAGCATCACCCTTTAATGAGAACGGAAATAACTTAAGGATATAGTAGTAACGATTTTTTTCCTCATGAGTGAATAGGGTGGCTATATCATTCAATTTACAAAGATCTGCCACAACAGTTTCAGATTCATAGCCATAAAAAGGATCAGATTCAACCTAACTCAGGATCGACAGAGAAATCATAATCCTTATTAGAAATACAGATAGGTGAAGTAGCAAAAGCAGGGTCATATTTCATTCTAGCATTCAAAGACTTATCTTTCAGCTTAACTAACCGTTTCTTAAGATTATATCTATCTTTGCAAGCAAAAAGGTCTCTAGCAGGTTCTTCATCCATAACATAACCCTCAGGCACATCAGGCAATTCATATCTAGGGGGAGAATCTTCATCATCACTTTCATCAATATTATTTGTTTCAATAATTTAATTCTCTCTAACTCTAGCAAGTTGTTCATCAAGAAATTCACCTAATGGCACAGTATTATCAAGCATAGAAGTAGTTTCATCATAAGCATCATGCATAGCAGAAGTGGCATCATCATTAACATGCGACATATCAGAATCGATAGCAGGAGTAGGTGTCACCGGTTTACTCAAAACAGAAGGAGAATCAAGTACAGAGCTAGATGGCAGTTCCTTACCTCCCCTCGTAGTTGAGGGAAAAATCTTGGTTCTTTCATCTTTCAAGTTCCTCATAGTGATCAACACATATAAATCCCAAGTGACTCAAAGAATAGACCTATGCTCCCCGGCAACAGCGCCAGAAAATGGTCTTGATAACCCACAAGTATAGGGGGTCGCAATAGTTTTCGAGGGTAGAGTATTCAACCCAAATTTATTGATTCGACACAAGGGGAGCCAAAGAATATTCTCAAGTATTAGCAGTTGAGTTGTCAATTCAACCACACCTGAAAGACTTAATATCTGCAGCAAAGTATTTAGTAGCAAAGTAGTATGGAAGTAACGGTAACGGTGACAAAAGTAATAGTAGTAGTTTTTGTAGCAATTGTAACAGTGGCAACAGAAAAGTAACTAAGCAAAGATCAATATGTGAAAAAAGCTCAAAGGCAATGGATCAATGATGGATAATTATGTCATATGCGATTCTTCATGCAACAGTTATAACATAGGGTGACACAGAACTAGCTCCAGTTCATCAATGTAATGTAGGCATGTATTCCGAATATAGTCATACGTGCTTATGGAAAATAACTTGCATGACATCTTTTGTCCAACCCTCCTATGGCAACGGGGTCCTATTGGGAACTAAGGGATATTAAGGATTCTTTTAATAGAGTACCGGGCCAAAGCATTAACACTTAGTGAATACATGAACTCCTCAAACTACGATCATCACCTGGAGTGGTCCCGATTAATGTTACTTTGGGGTTACCAGATCATAACACATAGTAGGTGACTATTGACTTGCAAGATAGGATCAAGAACTCACATATATTCATGGAAACATAATAGGTTTAGATCTAAAACCATGGCATTCGGGCCCTAGTGACAAGCATTAAGAATAGCAAATTCATAACAACATCAATCTTAGAACATAATGGATACTAGGGATCAAACCCTAACAAAACTAACTTGATTACATGGTAAATCTCATCCAACCCATCACCGTCTAGCAAGCCTACGATGGGATTACTCACTTACGGCGGAGAGCATCATGAAATTGGTGATGGAGGAAGGTTGATGATGACGATGGCGACGGATTCCCCTCTCCGGAGCCCCGAACGGACTCCAAATCAGCCCTCCCGATGAAGATTAGGGCTTGGCAGCGGCTCCGTATCGTAAAACACGGTGAATCCTTCTCTCTCATTTTTTTCTCCCCGAGCATGAATATATAGAGTTGGAGTTGACGTCGGTGGAGTCTTAGGCGGCCCACGAGGCAGGGGGCGCGCCCTGCACCCTCGTGGACAGGGTGTGGGCCCCTTGATGCTGATTATTTCGCCAGTATTTTTTATTAATTCCAAAACGTGTCTCCGTGGATTTTCAGGTCATTTTGAGAAATTTTATTTCTGCACAAAAATAACACCATGGCAATTCTGCTGAAAACAGCGTCAGTCCGGGTTAGTTCCATTCAAATCATGCAAGTTAGAGTCCAAAACAAGGTCAAAAGTGTTTGGAAAAGTAGATACGTTGGAGACGTATCAGATAGAAAAACCAATCTCCCTTTCTGCAATCCCGCAGAAATGTAAAAACGTTGCCCGTGTGACATTTTGGCGGAACTGCACAACACACTCTTAAGAAAGAAGTGATTTGTGCAGTTCACCAAAAGGTTGCAATAGCAACGAGGTGAAATGGATAGCCCTATTTGCAAAAGGAGGTAGAAAGGAAACAATTACTACCCAATAACACGAGTTGAAGACACATACGCCGACAAAAAAGAAGCATATTCCATGTAATAAGGGAAAGATAGCAGCATGGTGGTTTATCAAAAATGGTTTGAGGATGAGATTGCAAGATGGAAAGTACGCCGGCTGAGATACATTTTAAGCAAACAACTAAAGAAGATCCACATGCAGGATTTTCCACATGCAGCCACTGGCAGAGCTTCTGCAAGGCCGAGTGGGCCGTGGCCTGCCCAGGTCTGGAGCAATTATATATATATATATATATATATATATATATATATATATATGCTTCATACCTAGCCAGCCAGCCCAGCCCAGCCCATGACCAGTACGCAGGTGCAGCCCACAGCCGATACACACATCAGCCTCTGCCTCACACACTCGCACGGACGCACAGCCGCATGTCCAAAAAAAGCACACAATGGAGCTGCTGACCGCCATCTCATAGCGCAGCCACCGTCTACAGCAGACCCGCCTTCGGCCGGCGCTGCCCACGGGCGCAACGCACATCAGTCCCTATCTCCCCTAGTTCCCTTCATCCAATGCCCCACCGGCCACAACCACTCCTTAGCCGACCCACGCGTGAACGCGCACACGCAGCCGCGAGCAGGTTAGCCGGCGATGGCGGCGGCGGCGCGAGGGCGAGGCAGTGAACTTCCATC
Source organism: Triticum urartu (assembly GCF_003073215.2). NCBI lineage: Eukaryota > Viridiplantae > Streptophyta > Magnoliopsida > Poales > Poaceae > Triticum > Triticum urartu. Next base: position 434,151,780 of record NC_053026.1, on the reverse strand, counting down.
TGGGAAAATCCTTCTCTGAATCCTTACAAGCTGTGAAGGCAAATCAATTCAAATCATCTCAATTTTATTCCCCTGAACAGAACCTAGGTCATCTTTCATTGAAATTGAATCATCCCCAAAATTTCAATTGGCTGAATATTTCACTGAAGATCATACTGCTTTAGTGTCAAGTGTCCACAGAACATAGTAGATGGTTTCTAATTTAGTAGGCAAGTTTCGTTTCCAGAATTGAACAATTGGGCTTCCTGTAGCATAAATAACTCATTCCATTGTGTTTACATGTTACAAGTTGAGGTCTAGGCAGCCATGGGCAAGGCCAGTGAGCAAAAAATTGATTTGGTTTTCAAAAGAAAAAGAGATGATGACATGATTGGATTTGAGGAAGATCCTTCACCAATGGCAGATCAACCTTTGCCAATGCTTGAAATTGAACAGCCACACCCAGAGAGCCAAGATGAAGGTCTTCATGCAAATGAACCTATAACATTCCGAGGTGTCGAGTTCTTGTAGCGAGACCCAGGATTACGCCCGCAAATTTGGCAATATCCACCTGAAAAAAGAGATAGTGTGCAGAGAGCATATTTGATATTAGGTCCTATGCAACCTCAGCTACAGATCTATGAACCTTCTGGTGAAAAGGGCATCAACGCCGCTTCTAGTACAAATGGTTTGACAATTTCCAGAAATGGATGGAGTATTCGGAGGACTTGATTGACCTTTGCAGATGCCTTGTGGAGTCAGGAAGAAATGTTGTCTTCAATTTGATTGAAAGATTACTCTGTTTGCTCATTACCCTTCCAGTTTCTACGGCGGGTGCTGAGCGTGCATTTTCCAGTATGAAGATCATTAAAACAAGGTTGCGCAATACAATGGAGGATGACTTTCTTGCCAATAACTTGTTAGTTAACATAGAGGGTGAACTTCTGGAGAAGTACAACTATGAAGATATCATTGAAGATTTCAAATGCGTGAAGGAACGGAATGTTGATTTATAGTATGTAACTCCACACAACCTTGCCTGATGGTCAAATGGTATGGCTTATTTTGGTTTGGAGTAGTATATATGGTCAAATGTTATGGCTTATTTTGGTCTCTGTAGTATATATGTGTGTGTATATATATATGCATCTGCTCATCTTGTATTCAATGTGAACAGAAGGTATAGTGACTATATCTATTGAAATAGTATATATGCTTCAGAATTTGAAGAATATTGTGCTCTCTGGCCTGCCCAACTTTTTTTAAGCTCCGCCACTGGCAACGTGGGAAGATGGGCAGTGGAGCAAGGCCGGAGGAAGCTGTACCTGAGGGTCGTCGGGGTGTAACTAGGAGGGTGTCGGTGGCCAGGATCTGCCCATACTGCGGCAGCGAGCAAGTGGTGAAGGCCCTACCGAGCCGGAGCTTGGTCAGAGAGAACAATCGGTACCGCAGATCGGGACGTGCTGCTTCAACGCCGTCGGACGGAGAAACAAAGCACATCCTCCCTTTCTGCCAGCGGATGGGATGCGGCCGGATCACTGGCCAATGGTGAGAGAGAGAGAGAGGCCGCTGCTGCCTTATGTGAGATGGTGTGATGAGAGACAAACCCCGGCAGGCAGGTAGGCTCCATTGTATATAGTGGAGCGGATTTTTCTTTTTTCCCAACGACAATCGCTTTATATTCTGTATGTGCCATTGAGGAATATAACTTTATTTAACACTAACGCGTCAAGTCAAACTTTGTTCCAGATACGTGTGGTACATGACCCTCCTTCGAGTAAACAACCATTACACGCGTCAAATTATCATGTGGGCTGCCTTTTCGCAAAGAAATGAACTCCACCGTGTACCCGCGCGGGTGTGGCCGGGAACGAGACGTGAGTACGTGCGTCCTGCGTGCACCTCTTCTTTAGGTGCAGGTACGTACGTGGGTGCGTGTGAGAGAGATGGTTCGTGCAAAACAGAGGCGATGTGTCTATGATATCTCAAACAAAAAACATAACATATGCATTGTGTGTGAAACAGAGTCTTGGATATATCATATATATAGGGAGCGATCCACGAGAAGAGAGTGGAGGGATCATCGGCGTGAGATGTCGATATAATCGAAAACAAGGATGAAGTGTGTGGTTTCACAATCGATAAAGAGTGCCATGGAATTTGTGTTTTCCCACGTCAAAGATATAGGGCGGCTGGCCTACTGGAATTTGAGAGGGCAGAGGTGCAGTTTTTCTCTGTGGCATGGATACCTACCTACAATGTTTGACTATCAGCGTGTGGGGGGAGGGGGCAGAGACCTAACTATAGAGAGGTAGATCAACTAATATATGTGTGGAGAAGGAGAGAGACCTAGATATGTATTGAGGGAGATTGATCGGCATCCATGCATATGTGTAGCAGAGGAATAAGGTTGGGAGAAAGACAAAGGTAGAGTGTCGGAGGGTTGGTGGTGGAGTTGCTTCTCACAAATGGTGGGAGAGGCCTGCTAGACAAACGAAGGGTACGGGTGCAATATCAATAAGAGAGGGCCGAGGATGTCTGCTTGTCTATGCACGTGCGTGTGAGAGATGGGTCGGGAGGTATGCAAGGATAATGAGGGGGGACGATATGGTTGCGGTAAGCAGACGTAACTACATAGGAAGATCAACCGTCGTGTGTCCGAGAAAGGGAGAGACATAACTAGTGAGGTAAGTCTATCGGTGCGTGGGGAAAAAGAATTATAGTCGACCTAGCTATATGTAGGGAGATCGGTACGTATACATGCATGCATGTGTTCGAAGCAAATAAGGTCTGGAGAGAGGAACAGGGGGAGAGGGATGCGGCTAGGAGGTGGTGCGAGAGGCCTACTATGTCGAGGGGGAGGAGTGTGCGAGTATGGGATCGATGAAAAGAGGGGCGGGAGTGTGCACCTGCGTGGAACCATATTGGACATAGGGGGCATGGATGGTGATAAGAGAAGAGGGGAAATGTGTGTTTGTGGTAGGCACACTTGGCTAGAGAGGTATATCGACCGGTGTGTGCCGGAAAGAAGGAGGCGGGGGGCCTACACACACCGTGGGTGAATGACCTAAAGATAAATAATGAATGTGTGCGATGAAGGGGATGCTGAGGGAGGGTGAGAGGGGGGCGGGCGTGTGCATGCACAATAGGAAGTTAGTGCTAGCTAGATACAAAGAGAAGAGGATCGTGAAGGTGTAAAAGACGAACATAGATCATAATTCATTATTAAAAAGTGGATACGGATACTTGAAGAAGATATCATAATGTAGAACATTGATTATAATTTGGCATAATGTGTGGCTTTTGCAGCTCAGGGCTAAATACTTGTCATAATGTAGGGGGCGGGGCACTATACTTTGTGTGATAAACACGGTGTACTATGAACATGGTTTAGATTATGAATATCTAGTTAGTACATAAAATGTACTATTATTTGGAATCAACATCAAGTGTATTCAAACAAATGAATTCGAGTTCATATAGTACACATATTTCATATCTATCTCTATAGTACTCATGTGGTGTGTTGTTAAGGTAATACACGAATGATGGTTGAAATTGGCAACAATCATGATTGTAGATTCTTATTCAAATAGAGAAACGAATTCAAATTTAGTTCAAATTAAAGCCGTAGTATAGACATTTGGAATGCGCTAAAATGTTGGTATGAATAGGTTACATGAATTAGACAGCAAAAAAATTTAATTGGACATAACATGGATTCATAGCTTTGAATAGCATTTGTATAGTAAAACGGGACAAGATTCTCTCTTTGTGTGGTGTGAATAGTTTTATTTTTTTCATTTTTTGTTGAGGGAAGTGCAAATTGATTTGATATGTACAAATACAATATTACATGTTAGGCTTGTCCCTAAAATTCTACCAGCGCCTTGTTATATCCCAAAAATTCAGATATCGTGCTCCCAAAACTCGCACCTTCACAACCCGCGCCTTGCTATCCCGAAATTACAACGCGCGCGAAAACTCCCTCCAACTGCCAAATCCCGACACGCGAAATCCCCCTTCTAACCCTGAGCCGAAAGGGCCGCTAGTTCAAATCGGTGGGGTACTTTTGTAACACACCCTACATTTTGGACAAGTGTGTCCCTAAGTCATGGTTGCCCCTCCCATCGCCTCCTTTTCGCCATTCGAAATCCCATGCTACCATAACCTCTCTGCTCCAGCCACAAACCCCACCGTCCTCCGTCCACCACCTCACCGCTGCCCAGTCGGAGCCTCTTCCCCGACGACGTCGTCCACTGCAACAGCTCGACGTGCCTCATCCACCTCCCCGGATGAGGATCCGTCGTCCATCTCGTCGTCCTGCCGGTTCAGCCGCCCCGTCCTTGATACGTCTCCAATGTATCTATAATTTTTGATTGTTCCATGCTGTTATATTATCAATATTGGATGTTTTATAGTCATTTTATCATTTTTTGGTTCTAACCTATTGACATAGTGCCAAGTGCCAGTTGTTGTTTTTGCATGTTTTTTACATCACAAAAAATCAATACCAAATGGAGTCCAAATGCAAGGAAACTTTATGGAGATTTTTTATGGACCAGAAGACACCTAATGGGCCAAGGTTGCGCCTGGGGGGTGCTCCAAGGAGAGCAAAACCCACCAGGGCGCGCCAGGAGGCCCAGGCACGCCCTGGTGGGTTGTGCCCACCTCGGGTGCCCCCCCGAACCGCCTCTTTGCTTTATAAATACCCCAATATTCCATAAACCCTAGGGGAGTTGACGAAAATCAATTCCATCCGCCGCGGAGTCCAGAACCACCAGATCCAATCTAGACACCATCACGGATGGGGTTCACCACCTCCGTTGGTGCCTCTCCGATGATGCGTGAGTAGTTCTTCGTAGACCTTCGGGTCCTTAGTTAGTAGCTAGACGGCTTCCACTCTCTCGTTTCATTCTCAATACAATGGTCTCTTGGAGATCCATATGATGTAATTCCTTTTGCAGTGTGTTTGTTGGGATCAGATGAACTTTGAGTTTCTGATCAGATCTATCTTTTATATCCACGAAAGTATTTGAGTTTCTTTGATCTCTTTTATGCATGATTGCTTATAGCCTCGCATTTCTTATCCGATATTTGGTTTTTGTTTGTCCAACTTGATCTATTTATCTTGCAATGGGAAGAGGTGCTTTGAAGTGGGTTCGATTTTATTGTGCTTGATCCCAGTGACAGAAGGGGAATCGACACGTATGTATCATTGGTACTAAGGATAAAACGATGGGGTCTATCTCTACATATATAGATCTTGTCTACATCATGTCATCATTCTTATTGCATTACTCCGTTTCTCCATGAACTTAATACACTAGATGCATGCTGGATAGCGGTCGATGTGTGGAGTAATAGTAGTAGATGCAGGCAGGAGTCGGTCTACTAATCTTGGACGTGATGCCTATGTAATGATCATTGCCTAGATATCATCATGATTATTTAAAGTTCTATCAATTTCCCAACAGTAATGTGTTTACCCACCGTTTGCTATTTTTCTCGAGAGAAGCCACTAGTGAAACCTACGGCCCCTGGGTCTCTTTCTCATATTATTTGCCTTCGCTATCTATTTTATTTGCCTTTTATTTTCAGATCTACTAAACCAAAAATACAAAAATACCTTGATGCAATTTATTTTATTTGGCGTTCGATCTATCAATATTTACAACTTTCTCACGCCCGTTTGCCAATTTCTGGCGCCGTTACCCGAAAGGGATTGACAACCCCTTTAACACGTCGGGTTGCGAGTATTTGTTATTTGTGTGCAGGTGCTATTTACGTTGTATTGCATGGTTCTCCCACTTGTTCGATAACCTTGGTTTCATATCTGAGGGAAATACCTACTGCCGCTGTACTGCATCATCCCTTCCTCTTTGGGGAAATACCGACATAGATTCAAGCGACATCAGTCCTCCACCTCCAAGGAGCTGCTCCGACGATTGCCTCGTCTATAGCGGCGCTGCTCCATCCCCACAACGCCGCCTTAACCTGCTCCACTGGAACCGCATCATCCTCACCGACTCCTCGGACGAAGCCGAGGTCTACTCGTCACCACCAAAGAGGTTGTAAACTCATCGCATCGAACCCTCTCCTTAACTCGACCTCCCGGCGCCGATGATGCTCCATCCGCACCCCCATGGTGCGGCTACCTTGAAGCCGGCGCCGCAGGCGACATCTCCACGGCGGCTGTCCCCCAGTGGGAGGCCCCTTCAGCGGAGGCGTCCATACCAGCCGGATCTGTTCCTGCTGCTCTGGCTCTCGCTCGATCATGTTGTTGCTGCTCCGGCTCTCGCTCACTCACGCTGCTGCTGCTCCAGCTCTGGCTCGCTCGCTCGCGCTGCTACTACTGCTCTCCCCCTTGCTCGTGCTGCTTCTCTGCTCCGATTTAGCTACACTTCAGTCAACTGAATCGACTTTTGGGTCTGTCAATTTTCAGGGGGTGGGAGGGCTCGCCAGAGTTAAGGAAGAACCACTTGCAGCGGTGAGGGGCGCTCGCCGGAGAGGTACCCCACTATCTATCTTAGGGTTCAGGGTGGGGGCGGTGGTTGCCGGTGGTAGGGAGCGCTGTGGTGGGGCGGTGGCGTGGGGATCGCCGGAGAAAAAGCTTGGCGTGGGGGGGCTAGAGGGCTGGCCGGGGCGGCGGCAGACCAGCGGTGGGGAGTGGTTTCGGGGCGGCGAGGCGCCGCGGGAGCGCCGCGGGCGGCGGGGCCGGCAGTTCGGCCGGTGGTGGTTGGCGGCTCACGGGGGTGCAGGTTGAAGATGAACTACAGACCCTCCCTAAACTACATGTGATCAAAGTGCCTCTCTGCTACCACTGCATTCAGTTACGACAGTAACATTCAGATTCCACAGTAAATTTCAGTATCGCCAGTTAAGTTGAGAGTCAACAGTTTTTACCTCATCTGTTGTAGTTAGGTGGTTTTTGGCGATGTAAATTTTACATCTATCACTTTTTGGTAATGTATTTTACATCATCTATTGGAGATGCTATTAGAATCCCACTTGAGATTAATGATGTCTGTCTTGTGCTGCTTCAGCCTCGACGTCTTACAGCTTGCCGGAGCTGCTCCAACGATGGAACCATCCATCACAACAGAGCAGTGCCCTGGACGTCGTCTACAGATTCCTGAGGTCTTCCTCCACACCTCTGACAGTCACCTCTGCCTCAACTTCTTCAGCGACCAACCCAATTATGCTGAGGTCGACACGGCTACGACAAATAGGTTGTACACTTGCCGCATCACTTATTACTCTACATTCATGTCGATCCAACGGAAAACATAGCAATAGGAAATTTTTCCTATGGCACTCTACTATTCAATTATTCATGCATTTTGTTAAAAGGAATGGAGCAAAACATCCACCTGGACCTACTATTAAAAATCCTATGCATGAAAACAAGACCAAGTGCACTAGTGGCAGAATAACATTCTAACTGTACACGCTTTCGTATGGTTTCACTTCAACTTGTCCATGTTTCTTTCCATTCCTCTGCTCTTCCAATTCATGTGAACCAAACACCCAAGTTGACAGAAATCATGTGTTTACAAATGCTCTGTTTCCCATATGCATTCCTATCCTATTCCAGTGTTTTTCCTATCCCTGCATTTTTAGAATCATGCAAGCCAAAGGAGCCCTTATAGAATTACTTCAATTACAGGTAGGTGTCAAAGAAAACATTGTGTGGTTTGTCCTGCTCCTGCCGCGACATCGTCCACCTCACCTGAGCTCCTCCATCGACAGAAGCATCCACCAAACCAGACATCACGACTCCTAACCGTCTTTCGCCGCCTCAGATCTCCTTCCCTGCCGCCGGCACCCAGCGCAACAGCATCACCATCATCGACTCATCGGATGAACCTGAGGAGCACACGGGTCCACAAGAGACACTACAAAAAAATACACTTCCGTGATGATACGTGTTTGTCACAGTAGGTCGCTTTTTTGTCATGCATGTACATCCATGACAAATTTATGATAGAATCAAGATAGTCATACCTGTGCTGTCGTAGAAGTGTTTCATGACATTACCAAAATTATCATCACGGAAGTGTCCACTTCCATGACAATAAATCGCGCGTCACAGAAGTGCTTTCGTCAAGGGTGACCGACACGTGGCATCCACCGTAACGGAACGCCGTTAAGCTATGGGGTCGGGTTTTGGATCCGATAACCCGTTAACAGCCCCGACCAATGGGGATTTTCCACGTGTAAAATCATCATTGGCTAGAGGAAACACGTGTCGGCTCATCATTGGGACAGATGTCATCCACTCACTGGATAGAAGGCGCCTATGATACGTCGACACATGGCACGGCCCAACAGTGGCCCATTCCTGTGAAAAGGCCGGCCCATTTGACTTGGTCAAAAGCTGGCGGGCCGGCCCATGGAAAGCTTGTTAACGGCCTGTTCGCATATAGCCCATTTACAGCCCGCTAACCCAAGGCCCATTACGCCCTATCCGAATTAGGCCCAGTAGCGTCATCTGGGTTGTCGAATATGATTCCATCCCATTTTCACTTCTGGCCCATGTATAGCCCATGACGTCTTTCGGCCCATATGAGGCCCTTTGTAACTCTTGGCCCATTAGCAGCCCGTGCTGAAACTGGCCCGTAATGAACAGTGTATTACTTTACACCCATTAACGGCCTATGGTGAAACTGGCCGTAATGAACAGTGTATCACTTTACACCCATTAACGGCCCGTTATTCCGTTGGGCCGTTTCTAGCCCAAGTTAACTTTCGGCCTTCTGAGGGCCCATTTATTCTTGGGCTCATTTGCAGCATTCGGTTACTTACGGCCCGTTACTGTCATTTTCTGTTTGTGGGCCAAATTCAGCCTGTCGTTACAGTCGGCCCGTTTGTGGACCGTTAGTCTGTTGGGCCATTTTCATAGCATCACCAAATATGGCCTATTAATGGCCCATTATGGTCAGCCCATAAAACGTACGATTTCCATTAAAGGCCCATCTACGACCCATTAAAGGCCCGTACAAGACCCATAAATGAGCCGGCGGCCCATGGATCCTACGAGACATACAAGGCCCATGGATCCTACGAGACGTACAAGGCCCATGGATCCTACGACACGTAGAAGGCCCGTGGATCCTACGAGACGTAGAAGGCCCATGGATCCTATGAGACGTAGAAGGCCCATGGATCCGACAGCCCGTGAAGGGCCATGGTCAGGCGAATTGGCCCCCATTTGAACAATATAGCATATTCAAAGAATTATCCTACTCAATACTATCACCTCTAAAAAGCCTACACTATTACAACAAAGAGATCAAGGCATAGAAAGGTAGAATAATCCTACACTATACAATAAAGAAATTATAGCGAATTATACCCACTGGGCATTATGGTTCGGCACAAGTGATAATAAAGCATACACAAACAGCAAATTACATACACTGGGCAAATACAGCTCATACATCATGGACGCGCATCAACTTAACTCCATTTGAACTATAATATCTTCAGAAAATAGGATTGGCCGGATTCAGATAGCACAAATTTCAGTCCGCAAAATCTCCAATTCCTTCATGGTTACCTCAGTTTCTTGTTTCATTTTTTTGACTCCTGCATCTAATACCTGCATGTCCAGTCTCAACTTGTTGATTATATGTTGACAATCATGTACACGTTGTCTTGCCACCTCTAGTTGATGCTCGATAACATCAGCACATTCCAATTCCAATCCATAATCATTCGGTAACGGCCATGCCGCACTACTCGCAGATCTTTGTGTTGATGTCACTTCATCCTGAAATGTTTCTGTAAGTACACATGACTAGGGCAAAAATATAGTTACAACAGTGAAGCGAACAAGACATTATTTTGTACTACATGGCAAAACAGGACTAACAATAATGTTACACGTCACTTTCAAAAAAAATGTTACACGTCATGAAGCATAAGTAGGTGATATTTTAAAAATTATAAAAAAGATAGTCTGTGCAGCCTGCATACAGAAATCCCTCTTAGCTCACCAGAGGAGCATGATGTTGGGGCCCAATCGAAAACACGGACAAGTTACAAATTTAGATAGCACGTTGCGTATAAGTAAGCAAGCAGTTGGCCATTCTGTGCCTTAATTAAAGTCTTAGGGAGCATAATGAACAGCAGAGGGTTTCATACAAACATACTACAGCGGGCAAAACTATGCAATCATTAGCGTAGTATAAACTAGATTGTGAGCCTCATGCAATAATAGTTGGTTAATAGACTTTAAAGCTTCAGGCACACTTCGGCAGAGTAATTAAATGGTAAGGCCTTTAATTATGTCAACTAATAGTGATACAAGTACCGAACATCAGGCATGATTATTTGGGCATCTCATTAAGTAAGGACAAATAAAGCAATTGAAAAGAGAAAATTAACTATGCCTGAAACAAACAAGGAATTGAACTGTTGAGTTGCATACAGTGACTTACCTTAGCAGGTTGAAGAGGCTCAGCGCAACTCCTACTTCTCTTGCAAGGCTCCTTCCTAACATCTTGTACTTGGAAATCCTCAATCTTATCTTCATTGTACCCCCTCTGTAAGGTGACACCAACTAGTTACTCGTCTCCTTGGAAGATAAATATGCATGCTTTCCAGTCTGTGAACACAAAAGGATGAGATTATAACAAAACAACACCACATAATTATGTCAACTAGTTACTCGTCTCCTTGGAAGATAAATATGCATACTTTCCTAACATACTTGCCTACTGTAGTGTACAGCCAAACCTTTATGTCACCTATGAGTTAGACAAGGCCCCACTACAACAGCCCTTAGTGTTTAAATCATTGACAAGCTCTGTTAGAGTGTTAGTTCAAGAACAACAAGTAATCAAAGCAAACAGACCTAGTATGGCTGGCTGATGCAAACAAGCAATTGAACAGATGTGTGAGCAAATCTTACATATCAAGAAAAGAAGCAAAGAAGGAGGCTTAAAGACCATCACTTGACTGACCAGATTTAAGGGGCATTTAAACATCATGTGCAATGTATGAACTAACATAAACATTGCATATTCCAGATTCTACAATGGAATGCACATGTATTAGGTTATGCCATGTATGATGATGCCTAAATGTACAGATAGCAGGCAGGAGTGATTCATCATTGCACGCATAATTGAATTGCAGGTTAAGGGCCAGTTCGGTTCCGCCTTTTTAGGGCATATTGTCAAAATAAGACATAAAAGATGTAAAGAAGTCATTTTTGAGTTATGGGCTTGGGCTTAACTAATTTCGCTTTGGAGGGGGCTGTTTCGGGTAGAACCTCACTAAAAATTGAAGGGAAGGGGAATAGTGAAATGACTCTGTTGTCTACCTATATTACACTCAAAATGCAACTGCTGATGCCCGTGTCACACCTGACCCTCAAGTAAAAACAAACATGCAAGCATTCATTGCCCTGCCCGCTTGCATTTCCTCTCCCCTTTCCCTCTACCTCGATCCCCTGCCTGCAGCACTAGGGTTCCTCCAGCGAGCCGTCGCCAGTGGTCCCATCTGGCCTTGTCCTCGACGATGCTATGGCCGGCGGGTAGGGGAAAATCTCCCTGGCTTCTCCTCCCTCTGGCACCGCCCCTCATTCTCATGGTATCTAGCAGCTACTCCACTGTGGTTTGTCCAACGCACTACTCCGGCGGGCGCTGTACAACTACGGCTGATGCCACACTGCGGCAGAAGGCACCTTATTCCCCCTCCCCTCCTCCCAGGCCATGGCCTTGAGGTGCTGTTGAAGGATGAGCTCATCCAACAAGGTGAGGATCTCCTTTGATTTTTGCCAAATTTTCATTCTGATCCACTATATGATGAATTACTATGAGCTGCTTCTGCTGCTGCTATATGATGCATTGCTATGAGCTGCTCCTGCTGCTGCTATATGATGAATTGCTATGAGCCGCTGCTGTATGATGAGTTGCTATGAGCTGCTGCTGCTGCTATATAATGAATTGCTATGAGCTTCTGTAGCTGCTGCTATATGATGAGTTGCTACAAGCTGCTCCTATTGCTGCTATATGATGAGTTGCTACAAGCTGCTCCTGCTGCTGCTATATGATGAATTGCTATGAGCTGCTCCTGCTGCTGCTACATGATGAATTGCTATGAGCTGCTCCTGCTGCTGCTATATGATGAATTGCTATGAGCTGCTCCCGCTGCTGCTATATGATGAATTGCTATGAGCTGCTGCTGGTATATGATGAATTGCAGACTACTGTTGTTGTATGATGAGTTGCTATTAGCTGCTGCTGCTGCTATACGATGCTTTCAGGTGGTGCTGCTATACGATAATAACCAGCCACTTGGACCATTGAATTTCAATAAATAATTGTTCTTCATTTAAATGTGGGTCATGCGTTCTTCGTTTAAATTAGGCAATGGGATCTCTGTGGAAAACATTGACCAAAGTAGATTGTGCCAAGTAGATGGTATCTTTGTATTTGCATTTTGAGCAAATAGTGATGGTATGTTTTCCTATCATATTAATTACTGCATTGGGTTCAATTTGTGATGTTTGCAAGTCAAATTAATTTCCATATGGGCAGCAAAATGAAAAAATATAATGCAATCTAGACTTTCCACTGATCATACCAAAGATAAGCTGAAAACACAATGAAAAGAACTGTTTGGCTTATTACATGGAGCTTATATTCACAAGTGCTTATTTTCTTAGGATAACTCGTAATAACTGTCCCTAAGAAACTTGGCTAATAGAACTGGCATACAAATAACATGTCACGATGATTGCAATGGAGGAGTGACGTACCATGGCACACTGTATAGGCTCACCGCCGCCTCTCCTTTTTTTGTGATGTTCCATGAAATTGCCACATACATCTTGTACTTTTTCATTGTGTAACCCTATCTGCAAGTTGACACGGTTAATTTCAGACATCTCTACATGATACTACATTGCATATCCCTTGCGCATATTTAAACCACCAATTAACGATTGTGTGCGTACCATAAACTAGCCATGACTCTGTATGCTGGACTAGCAGGCGCTCTAAGGGAGCCTAATGTAGTGCACTGGAATTCCTACATGCCACCTACGATTTTGTGTAATGTACGGCCCCTGTTCCTAAATATATGTCTTTGTAGAGATTCCAGTATGGACCACATACAGATGTATATAGATGCATTTTTGAGTGTAGATTCACTCATTTTGCTCCGTATGTAGCCTATAGTGGAATCTCTAGAAAGACTTATATTTAGGAACGAAGGTACGAGGTAGTATCATGTATGACATCTACATATCTAATTTAGCAGCCAGTAGTAGAAATCATTGTCTGCACAAAGGGATTACTGGTCGAAAATCCTAGCAAAGCACGCTGGCAGGCACAGAACAATACACAAGAGAGAGACGCGCTTACAAGATCATAGCAATGCCTCAGTCCAGGATCTTGGTTGGCCAAGCTGTTAGATCCAGAAGAAACATCGTCCTTGTAGTTTTTGCCAGCTGCATAGCAGGTAACAGCGACCGGTTAGTATATTTGAAGTACATCGGGCAGGTGATGCTGGACGGGTTTAAAGGTGACAAGTACCTAGGCCGCGGCGGGTGCTTGGCATCTCTCCAGACTGTGGGAATCAGGTTAGAAATGTCGAGGGTGATGACGCTGCGCTGGTTGTCGGGGTCCGGTAAGGAGATCTAGAACCGTCGAGTAGGGTGTTTGTGGAGCGGCTCCGGTAGGGTGGACAACGGTGTGGGCGAAGCGGATCTATGGCCGTGGACGAGGGCATAGGTGAAGCTGCTCCAGTGGTTGGGTTAAGGATGGTGTTGATGATGCGGATCTGCAACCGTGGACGAGGCGTCAGAAGCTGCTTCGGTGGTTGGGTTAAGGGTGGTGTCGACGATGCGGATCTGCGGCCGTGGATGGGGCGTCAGAAGCTGCTCCGGTAGGTTGGATGAGGGTGCGAGGAAGCGGATCTGAGGTCGTGGACTTGTGAGTTCGCAAAGCGGCCCCGGTAGGGTTGAGAATGGTATAGGCGAAGCTACTCCGGTAGGGTTGAGGAAGGTGTCAGCGAAGCGGCTTCAGTAGGGTTGAGGAAGGTGTTGGCGAAGAGGATCAGAGGCCGTCGACGGGGGCGTCGGTGGGGCGGCTCCGGGGGGTGTGGATAAAGCGTCTCCGGTGGGGAGTACGAATGAGCCGCTACAGATGCACGGCGGTTGACGAGAGTACCGGCAAAGCAGATCCGGCGCCGTGGACAAGGCCGGCACTGAATGGGCTGTGGTACAGTGGTAGATGAGCAGTCTACTTGTTTCTAGGGGAGGTGGGAGGGGTAGATGCGGCCGCAGAAGCAGATCCGATGAGGTGGACGCCGCTGGCAGTGAATGGGCTATGGTACGCCGGTGGATGAGCAGTCTAGGGTTTCGAGAGGGGAGGGGAGAAAGGGCAATGAAGTACGGACGGCGTGATGTAAGATGCTTTGGTGCTGTGGAGTTAGTCATTTTTGCGGGATGGGGAGAGGAAATGGGGGTGCCGTGTAGTGGGGTAACCGGAAGTTACCAAAGCAGCCCCGACCTATTATGTAGATGAGGGCGGTATTGTAACTATTGGTCTACGTGCACCAAGGACAAAAGGGGGATTTCGCATGCTAAAGACTAAGGTGGCGGAAATTTTAGAAGGAGGCGCGAGATTTTGCCGCCCGCGGGATCGTTCGTATCCAGTTTCAACTAATTTTGGACCGTGCTAGCGGGAAGGTCATGCTAGACTGTGTACATGGGGCACGCGTCAGCAGTTAATAACTGGTGTGAAGTCCACCCCAAAAAAAAGACAATAGCTCGGGATGATGCGCCGATAACTTGGACGTTCACACGGGCGCGGCCAATCGTACGGGTGTAGTGGCGCGTTCACAAAAAAGGATCAAATGCTCAGCCTATGTATTTCTCGTTTAAATAGATAATTTAGTGCCATTGGTTATTTACTTTAAACATAATGCATTGACATGTTAGTGTAGAGGCGCACAAAAAGAAATGGATATTGTAGTCAGCTACTTAAAAGTGTTACCTCATATAATTACATAGCCTCCATTTCATAAATTGCATACCCGTTGAATTCATATATGAATATTACATATATTACTTCAAAATAGAAACTTAAATCATCATGACTAATGAATTTGAATGCAAGAGTAACAATGGTGCATGTTCATGAGCTACATTGGTTGTTTGAAGAAACATCACTGTAACCTTGGCATGCACAGCTAAAAAGGCTTATTTAAATAGAAAAAATGTGATATGTGAGTGTCCAATCTTTATAGCATTGAATCGATATTGTACCTTTGGCCACGATACGAAGTAGATATTGACTTATGTTCAAGCGATGCACGTCCACGATCGCTAGATAGTGATATGTGAATGAATTGTGCAATCTCTCTCACACGCATACATATCTCATTTCCCTGTGGGCATTGGAATCACACACGCGCACTTCGTGTATTTCTCTCCCTCTGTCAGGGTTAAATTCGTCTTTCTACCCCGTCCTACAAGTCTCTCACACAGGAACACACACGCTCTCTATGTCTAACACGCCCACCCCTTTAATTCCGCCCACCCACAGCCACTAATGTCTCTCACACATATGCTATCTACATATCCCTTAATATAGCTAGATATGTGTCACACAAACTCCTTCTCCCTACTAGCAAGATGCCCATGCGTTGCACGGAACATCAAGATGCATTTGTATGAGAAGTTTATCTTGTGGGAGAAAAGGATGAATGAGGGAATGCCTTATTTGCAAATGCGGAGAGGGGTGTGGGTATCTTTTTGCAAAATTGCCATAGTTTCATTCCTGTCCGTCGGATATAAATCGGATGGCCTATATTGCAGGATGGCAGGAACACCATCATCACCAACTCTGTTTTTTATAAGAGTAGAGATATGTGAGTGTCACTGCCCCCCCCACACACACACCCACACTTCCCAACACTGAAGGAGTAGGGTGACACCTCGATTTTGATACTAATCTATCGACTGGCTTCTCTCTCAAACATACACACACACACTACCCGGCACCGAAGGAGTAGGGTGGCACATCGATCTTGATAATAATCTATCTACTCCTCTTTCAAACACACACACACACACACTCGCTAGTTATGCCTCTGTGCCTACCGCACACACTCTCAATACGTCTTTCTCTCCCTCCCTCCCCCCCCCCAACAATGACAGCAGAAGGGTGACAACTCGATCTGATCATAATCTGTCAATTGGTTTCTCTCTCAAACATTGTGTCTCGGTGCCTCGCTCGGTAGCCCCCTCGATATGTAGACTTCTCGCGCACGCACAGCTGTAGTGACGATGACGCTAAACCCAGTGTGCCTTGTTTTTACCGGCCTCGTGTGATAGTTTTCACCATATTTTCTGTTAATTAACAAGGCAACCTTTTCTTTGTTACTACTAGTGAATATGAAATCATTCGAGGCAGACATAAAATATATCACTTCAACCCAATTATCGCAGCAACTATTTTGAAAGAAATTAGCTAGCTGCCCGTGCGTTGCACAGAACAACAAGATGCATTTGTATGAGTAGTTTATCTTGTGAGAGAAAAGGTTGAATGAGGGAAGGCCTTATTTGCGAACGTGGAGAGACGTGTGGGTATATTTTTGCAAAATTGCCATAGTTTCTTTCATATCCGTTAGATATAAATCCGACGGCCTATATTGCAGGATGGCACGCACACCATCATCACCAACTCTTTTTCTACTCCCTCCGTCCGAAATTACTAGTCATCAAAATGGATAAAAAGAGATGTATCTAAAACTAAAATACGTCTAGATACATTTCCTTTTATCCATTTTGATGACAAGTATTTCCGGACGGAGGGAGTATTTGTCTTTTTAGAGATTTCAACAAGTGACTATGACCGGACCTTACCAACATACTCAAAAAAGTAGTCCATAATTTTGATGTTACCCTCTTTTCTTGGTGGTGCAGTGCCATCTGGATACCTCATAAATAAATCAAGGACAAATCTGACCCCTTCCTGAAAAGACATACGGAGCAAAATGAGTGAATCTACACTCTAAAATATGTCTACATACACATCCGTATGTGGTAGTCCATTTGAAATCTTAAAAAGACAAATATTTAGGAACGAATGGAGTATATATAAGAGTAGACATGGATATATATCTCCAGCATGGTCTACAACAAAAATGTGCTGGGCTGGTTAATGTCGGATGCTCGCAACGCGATGACATGAGTTCGAATTCTGTCTTTTAACTTTATATTTTTATATTATATATTACTCTACTTATTTAATATATACTTCTTTCGCTACTGTACTGACAGTGGAACCCATAGAGTACTTACAATATAAGACTAAGGATGGACTTGTTTCTTTTTAACTTTCTGTACGAAGTTGTAGCCACCCTGCAAGTCACGTGTACACTGTACATGCAATTAACTTTTTATAGAGGGACAATCATACAGGCAATTAACTCAAATGGATTGGATGTCACCAACATAAAGAGCATCTCCAACGGCAGCCAGCAAATTTCCTCCCGCTTCCTTAAGCGGAGGACGACATCAAACGCCAGCGGCATACATTTTTACAACTCTAATCAACCAGATGAAATTCGTGCAAACACGGACTGATTTCATATAAGCATGAAGGATTTCGTATAAAAAGCCGGATCTTCATATAAACATGATGGATTTCATTACATTTACATGAACTAAGAGGTGCCAATCCGGCTCTCTTGTATAATTAATACTCCCTCCGTCCGGAAATACTTGTCCTAGAAATGGATGTATCTAGACTTATTTTAGTTCTAAATGGCCGCCCGCGAATCCCTTTGTCTTCCTCATGTCCGTCAGACACTTGCAGGGTCGATGAAGGTCCTCGGAAGAGACGAAGCAGCAAAGAAACCACCTGAATCCACGGTCGTCGCCTCGGCGGTGGCCTTCATGGGTACCAAGTGGCGGCGGCCTCCCGTGTTCTACTTCTCCTCGATAATGGCGGCGGACACGGAGAAGCTGGCCACCTTCTCATCGCTCTCCACGCACCCGGCTTCTGTCTCTGCCTGCATGGCGCTGCCGCAGGCACGGGAGGCGCACCCACAAACACAGGAGGCGCGGCCACTGCAGACACTGGTGGCGCGGTACGACGCGGCAGCGACAGCACCGGTACCGGCGTGCTCACCGCCGTGCCGGCGTGGAGCAACTCTCCACTCCTCATCGAGCTGAACTGGAGCGGCGAGTTGCTGAACCACGCGCCTGCTTGGAGCGGCAACTGGCTCCGTCGGGCCAAGCGAGGTTGGTGAAGCACCGAGCGGCCTCGCCCGTATCCGGAGGGCTCGGCGGGCCACCCAGCCGGGCAATATGCCGGTGAACGGCTCATCGGAAGCCATCAGAAGAGCGGAGAAAATGGTGAAGGAGGAGATGGGGAAGCGGCGGAGGGGTGCAATTCTTGCCCGCTGTGTGTCTGGCCTCGTGTAAATAGAGGGCGGATGGTAGGAGCTTGGCCGGCGTCTGGCCTCGTTTAAACTGAGGGCGGGCGGGAGGAACTCGGCCGGTGTTGCGTTTAATTCTGGCCTGCTCATGAACGGACGTGTGGCCGGAGTAGGATTCTCGGTTTGCATGCGGGTTTAACGAAGGGGTTTAATGGAGGCGCCGGGCGTGCAGCGGGCGGCGCAGTACTATTCGATTTGACAGCAGTAGTGAGCCGGCAAATCATAAAGGCCCTTGCCTCTCATGAAACCGACCGAGCTAGACTGCCCCGCCCTCTAGCCTTTTAAAAAATGTATATACTCCACTTTTGTACAGTAGTACTATTAAAAAGGCTTGTCACAATAATGGTGTCCAGCATAAGTGCACAACCCACCCCTCAAATAAAACTAAGCACCCTGGAATTCTTTGACAAAACTAAGCACCCTGAAATTCTTTGACAACTAAACTGCTGGCTATATGATGTTGGCCATATATATTGTACGTATATAATGTGAAGAAACGAGTGGTTTTCGTAAGATGACTTAATACTCACCTAGACGGAGGGAGTATTCGATTTGACAGCAGGCGGCGCAGTTCCCGATACGGCTTTAATGCAGACAAGGGAGGGAGTAGCGGTTCCCGATATGTTGAACGGCCAATGCATCCTCCTTCAATTAATGCATGAGGGAAGTAATGGGAGGAGGTACGGGAAAAGAGACTGCACCATGTGAATGCAACGCAGTTTGCCCTCATTGCCCTTATATAAAGGCGCCCCTCCATTCCAATGCATCTACCACATCGTACGCACCTAAGCATTTGCCTAAGCACCTACACTAAGCGCAAAAGAGCTCACTCCAGACCCATGGCAGCGATGCGCGTGAGCGGCCAGCGGCTGCGCCAAATGGTCCACGACGCTGGCCTGCAGCATGGTGCCGAGAATCGTCTCCAGACGGTGTTGGAGACCGGCTGGTGGATGGCCGCCGTCGACGCCAACTATGACTCTCAGTTGGACTAGATGATCGTTGACACCAGCTACAAGTTCACCGTCATCAAGAAGCTCGCGGATGACATCACTGTACTCCTCCAGTCTGCACGCCCGGGCTCCTCATTGCCTGCCACCCTAATCGGCCTCCGTGGTCGGAACCTCTTTCAAGCACTGGTGGCCCTGCGACTGCCCGCCGACGCCACGAAGGATGTCCACCTGGAGGTCGCGCTCGCCGCAAGGCGCCTCGCCCTACAAGAATTCGTCGACCTACACATCCACGTGTACGACCAAATCGTGTACATAGGTATCCAAGGCCAGTGAGGATGCTACGACGTTGGCCTTCCTCAACCGGCTGGAAGCCTTGGATGGCTTTGCTGAGAAGCACCTCGACCTTGCCACAAAAGCCGCCGCTCCTTAGCCGCTGGTCAGTGGCCCGTCGCACTAAGTTGAGGAGCAGGAGGTCGTACGTTCGTGGATCCATCTTTCTTCTTGCCTTCTCTAACCACCACTGCGATCGCATCATCGTGGCCTTAATTCTTATTGTGCTGTTGCATTCTCGTTCTAGTCAATACCGACATGTGCGATCCCTTTGCTTAATTATATGCATCACTATAACTGGTACTCCATCCGTCAATTTATAAGTTGTGCTTACCTTTTCCATCAACTCCGTGCAACACGCGGGCATCTTGCTAGAAACACTACTCCCTCCATCTAGGTGAATAAGTCATCTTAGATTGTGTGTATGTCATGTGGGGCCTTAGTGTAGCTTGCCTAAGGTGTGGCTTGAACCAAACACTCACCTAAGTTAATCAAACTTGCCTAACCTTACATTCCACGAGATTTTGCCACATGTTAGAATCCAGAAAGCTCCACATGCAGAAGCATAATGCACAAACCACGAGAATCTCATGCGTGCAATGCACGTGTACCTTACTAGTACTAGTTGGTAGGAGTAGTAGTAAGAAACAAATTCCAGTTTTGGCACAAGCTCGTACTGCGGGAGCACCACAAGGCCTGCCGCAGGAGTTACATTTCCCTCTCGGGGCCCACGGGACCGAACTTCAGTGGCTTAGTGCCCGGCCTATGAGTCAATGACATGCGGACCTTAAATGCGGCTGGCGCACATGTCATTCTCATGGTGGTGGCGTGGTTCGCGACTCACTCGTTCGAGATGAACCGGCTGGTGGTGGCGTGGCCGTGGCGAGGGTGCCACAGCTGGGCATCGGGGCGTTACGAGGCGTAGATGGCTACACCGGCGGGTACTACCTATAGTACATAAGTACTCCAGCTGAGGATTGATGCCCGGGATGAAATGTGTCACAGCCGCTGGATGAAAATTCGATGGTGCGGGAGTACGGATCGGAGCACAACAGCGGAGCAGGCAAACCACGTCCAATCGGGTGTGTCTGTGGTAGAAAGTTGATGGTCGCCGCAGTTCAGCTGGCCCGCATGTCATGCACACAAAGGCAGAGGAGCGGTGGGGCGGAGAGGGATGAGGGGCATGTCGGGGGGATGAGGATCCCCTGACGCGAACAATCCAACCATTCTGTCACTGACATGTGGGACCCATAAGCGTGGGTCCCACCTATCAACGAAGGAAAGGCAGGGCAAGGCAGTGATAGCCATGTCAGAGGATCCATGTCCACGTCAGGGGACGTCGTGCCGTGGGTTGGAGCAGCATCGTGGGAATCGCGTGTGGGTGTGGCAGTGGTAGAAACAAGAAACGTGATGGTCGCCATCGTTCAACTTCCATGGACAAGCTGTCATGTCTGCTGACACATGTATATCCAAACTAGAGTGTTTATATTTCAAGCACGTGAACAAGTATTATTCTACTACTTTGCATCCATTGCAATGCACGGGCCAGCACATTGGTAGTAGTAGTAGTGTCCATCTCTATCTCTAGAGGCCTTCCCTCGTTCATCATTTTCTCTCACAAGATAAACTACTCATACAAATGCATCTTGATGTTCCATGGAATGCACGAGGATGTTTCCTTGGGGGTCTCTCCAGCGCGGCGTGGCTGTAGTTGCAAGTTGACGCCCCTTGAGATGCCGACGTTGAGGGGCACTCGGATTTCCTCCGATGAGCAGGTAAGATGAGTTTGATCACGTAGTAAATGCATTCTAAAGACTACTTCTGTTTCCATTTCCTAATTCTCCCCCTGCCCACTGTTTCACAGGTTAGGCTCGGTGCGAGTGGAGATTGGCTTGCATATGTACGGGAGGGTACCAACATCAATTTGCACAACATTTACAACGGTGAAACCGTTCCTGTAGAACCTTTGTCCAACATTGGGATCAGCCATGCAACGGGCCACCGCATGAATTGGTACGATGGAACCACGGTGAGATTGAATAAGATAGCACGAACCTTGCACATGGCGGTCAAAGGTGGACCATGCTGTCTGTGGCCGATTTGTTGTCGTACGAGTAGGAAGACGCTGTGCTCCTTTCTAACCGCATCTTCGCGGTGACAAACCAGGGGACTTATTTTGTATGGGACACATCCTACGATATACTCCCTCTCTCCCAGTTTATTTGTTCTGAATCTTTTCGTTTTATAAGTTTCAAATTCAAATTGAGAGCTCCCCATCACATGTTGAGATTACAATGTCCATTAAATCGTTGCGTGCATGTATAGTAAAGAAGCAAATCTTGAGTTTGGCATGAGTTCGTGCTGCAGGAGCACCACAAGCCCTGGCGCAGGAGTTACATTTCCCTCTCAGGGCCGTCGGGACTGAGCTTCAGTGCCTTACTACACCTACCTTTGAGTCAATAACATATGGACCCGGTAGGTGACTGGTCGACATGTAATGCTCCTGTAGGCAAAGGGGCAGTGGGGCCAAGAGGGGTGAGACGCAGGTCGGGGGACGTGTGGTTTCATGGGTTCGAGCGGCCTCGTGGGAATCGCGGGTGGCTGTGGTAGAAACTTGATACTCGCCGCATTTTAGGTGGCCCACATGTCATGCACACAAAGGCAGAGAGGCAGTGCGGCCGAGAGGGGTGAGGCGCACATCGGGCGGGCGTGGTGCCGTGGGTTGGAGAGGCGTCGTGGGAATCGCAAGATGAAACGTGATGGTCGCCGTAGTTGAACTTCCATGGACAAGCTATCATGTCTTACGGACACATGCACTTCATACCGATCACTGCAAGGAGTAGCAGAGAAAGCTATATATGCGGATAAATAGTTCCTTATAGTCAAGCAGACCCACGCTACTACTCTGTTCCAAAGACATGCACACCATCAAAATAGTCCATCTATATCAATATACATCGAGAGGGAATAATTTTTTTTTACAAGAGAGGAAATAGTTCATCCATCCATAATGCCCTCCTGCTGGTGCAGCCTCTTCTTCTTTTTCTTCTTCTTCTTCTTCTTCTTCTTCTTCTTCTTCTTCTTCTTCTTCTTCTTGTTCTCATTCTCTGTGGGAGACGGCTTCACAACAAGCTCTTTGGACCTTGCAGCTATCTCGAAACTCACACGGGCATCGAGGGCAGCATATTTTATCCGCTCGTACGTCAAGGGATAATTCTCCCATCCAGACGACCTTAATGCCACCGTCTCATCACCCTTCTGAAGATTTGTACCGAGCACAAAATTTTCTACATCGAATAGGGATGGCGCTTGTTTATCACAAACTTCTACAGGAATTTTGATTCTGGTTTGTAGGTCAGCGATGCTATTCAAATCAAGGTTGTACGGCTCTAGCTTTTGTTTGTCCCCTTTGATGGCTGCCCCACAGAAGTATACGTCCTCCCAAGACAAGAAATCGTGAAGCTCACCTGGTATGGAGGGCGAGTGTATGATGTGGTACACCAAAACTTCATCTTCGAGGCATAGCTGAAGGACGGCGGCACGCTGGATCTTCCCAGGGGCACGCTCCGTGTACTCTGCGTCGAGACCGATGACCCTCGTCTCTACCTTTTCAAGGTAGTTGGATACATTGTTGATCCACTGCCGAACAACCCTTGGGTGGACGGTGGCGGTGGCAACTATGTGCATCGAGCCTTCAACGAGGACATGTTGGACGCTAAAAACCTGCATCTCGATCTCTATCGCCATTTGGAACCGCTGGAACGGAGGGCTATGGTTTGGAGAATTAGGATTAGATGGCTAGTCTAACTGAAGTAGTAGATGATTATTTAAAGAGGTTAAAACAATGTGAACATAGTGGGGTTTGGATGCAAATGAAGACGAAGGGGAGGTGAAGAAGCCGAGGAGAATCGGTCCCCGATGGAGAAGTAAATGGGAGAAGTGGCGTGCAGGCAGTTGATTAGACGGCTAGGTAGACTAAATGAAAAGGCTATGCAGGTAGACTGATGAGTCGTACCTGTTCGTGTACGTGCCCATCCTTCCTGATAGGTGGGACCTATGCAAACAGATAAAAAAATGTGTCGTAGTTTTTTTTGAGAGCGTGAGTGGGAGACACAACATTCTCTGGTTAAGGAATACTGTTGGGGATCGTAGCAGAAATTTAAAATTTTCTACGCATCACCAAGATCAATCTATGGAGTAATCTAGCAACGAGGGGAAGGACAGTGCATCTACATACCCTTGTAGATCGCTAAGCGGAAGCGTTCAAGTGAACGGGTTGATGGAGTCGTACTCGTCGTGATCCAAATCACCGATGATCCCAGTGTCGAACGGACGGCACCTCCGCGGTCAACACACGTGCAGCCCGGTGATGTCTCCCACTCCTTGATCCAGCAAGGGGAGAAGGAGAGGTTGGGGAAGACTCCGTCCAGCAGCAGCACGACGGCGTGGTGGTGGTGGAGGAGCGCGGGACTCCAGCAGGGCTTCGCCAAGCACTACGAGAGACGAGGAGGGAGAGGGGTAGGGCTGCGCCAACAGGGAGATTGAATCGTATGTTGGGCTGCCCTTTGCCTCCACTATATATAGGAGGAGAGGGAGGGCTGCGCCCCCACCTAGGGTTCCCACCCCAAGGGGTGCGGCAGCCCTAGATCCCATCTAGGGTGGCGGCCACAAGGGGGAGAGGGGGAGGCGCACCTAGGGTGGGCCTTAGGGCCCATCTGCCCTAGGGTTTGCCCTCTTCCCCTCTTGGAGGCGCCTTGGGCCTTGGTGGGAGGCGCCCCAGCCCACCTAGGGGCTGGTCCCTTCCCACTATTGGCCCATGTAGGCCTCCGGGGCTGGTGGCCCCACCTGGTGGACCCCCGGACCCATCCGGTGGTCCCGGTACACTACCGGTGATGCCCGGAACACTTCCGGTGGCCAAAACCATACTTCCTATATATCAATCTTTACCTCCGGACCATTCTGGAACTCCTCGTGACGTCCGGGATCTCATCCGGGACTCCGAACAACATTCGGTAACCGCGTACATACTTTCCCTATAACCCTAGCGTCATCGAACCTTAAGTGTGTAGACCCTACGGGCTCGGGAGCCATGCAGACATGACCGAGACAACTCTCCGGCCAATAACCAACAGCGGGATCCGGATACCCATGTTGGCTCCCACATGCTCCACGATGATCTCATCGGATGAACCACGATGTCGAGGATTCAATCAATCCCATATACAATTCCCTTTGTCCAGCGGTATTGTACTTGCCCGAGATTCGATCGTCGGTATCTCGATACCTTGTTCAATCTCGTTATCGGCAAGTCTCTTTACTCGTTCCGTAACACATCATCCCATGATTAACTCCTTGGTCACATTGTGCACATTATGATGATGTCCTACCGAGTGGGCCCAGAGATACCTCTCCGTTTACACGGAGTGACAAATCCCAGTCTCGATTCATGCCAACCCAACAGACACTTTCGGAGATACCTGTAGTGTACCTTTATAGCCACCCAGTTACGTTGTGACGTTTGGCACACCCAAAGCACTCCTACGGTATCCGGGAGTTGCACAATCTCATGGTCTAAGGAAATGATACTTGACATTAGAAAAGCTTTAGCAAACGAACTACACGATCTTGTGCTAGGCTTAGGATTGGGTCTTGTCCATCACATCATTCTCCTAATGATGTGATCCCGTTATCAACGACATCCAATGTCCATGGTCAGGAAACCGTAACCATCTATTGATCAACGAGCTAGTCAACTAGAGGCTTACTAGGGACATGGTGTTGTCTATGTATCCACACATGTATCTGAGTTTCCTATCAATACAATTCTAGCATGGATAATAAACGATTATCATGAACAAGGAAATATAATAATAACCAATTTATTATTGCCTCTAGGGAATATTTCCAACAAATACTCCCTCCGTTTAGGTGAGTATAAGTCACCTTATGAAAATCAGGTTTTCCCAAAACCTTTAGGCATGGAGCATTAACTTCCTGCTCGATCCCCTCCCAGCCTCGTTAGCCAGCGTTCTCTTCCTCTGCTGCCGCATTCTACCTTTCCGTTTTTCCTCTTCTCAAGTGTGAAACGATCTGCATGCCGTCCTTGATGCACTAGAACGACCACTGCATGCATCGCGGCAGAGCGTTGATTGGGCATGCACGAGAATTTGGTTCTGCTCGCAATATGGATGATACCTGAACGATGAAGTGAACAGGCATGCTAGCACGGGAGACCTATTTACGCTATACAATACAGGAGTACTCATGTACCTACTACTACTACTACTACTACTACTACTACTACTACTACTACTACTACTACTAGTAGTAGTAGTAGTAGTAGTAGTAGTAGTAGTAGTAGTAGTAGTACAACTGTGGTACACTTGATGGTCAAAATACTATTCATCCGGTCCTCACAGTGAAGTGACAACACCCTGCACCTGACACTAGTCCAGGCGGCGTGTTCGGGTTACCAAAGTCAGCTTCACCCTGTGCATAGTGCAGTCTGTCACCGCCGCTGTACAGCACATTGGCGCCTCGCCTCGTCTCCCTCTCCGCTCCCATAGCACCACTCCATCTCCATCTCCGTCTCCATCTCACTGTGCCCCCGTGTACTGTCGCCTCACTCGCCTCCCCCAGTATCACTACTCCCTCGCTAGCCGCTCCAGCACCAACATCCTTCTCCCCCGTAAATCAAGCCCCCTTCCAAACTCCACCATGGCCGAACGCGAACCGCGCAGCATCCATATGAGTCGTGATTGGAGCAATCTCCCCAGTGACATCCTCGACCTCTGTTGTTCGTGTATGGATATGTTGAGCGCCCTGCGGCTGGCTGCATGCTCGAGGGACATGCACATGGCTATCGTCGAAGCGAGGCCTAAGCTTTTCAAGACACCCTGCTTGCTGCTATCTGGTCTTGCGAGATTGGCTCACCATGATACGGAGGCGTGCATGATGCCCCTCAACTTCAATCCGATCTCCATTAGCCGAAACTTCTTTGCAGGTATGTAGTGGGTCGCTGTACATCATTTCCCTCGACATCGATCCGATCACCATCGCCCGAAACTTCTTGGCAGGTATGTACTGGGTCGGCATGAACTCCCACTGGATGGCTGCCTTCAGAGAAGACGGTAAAAGGTTGGTGCTCGTGAACTTCCAGACCTCCCATGAGATTATCCTTCCTCCGTTGGATTATATAGAGTATTACCATCGTGGTCCAAGTCATCTAGACTACTACGTCAGTTGGACGGACCTTGTTTTGCAGAAGATTGTAATCTTCCAAGTGCCCACACGACATGCGAATTACGCAGACTTCAAGCTAATTGCCTTGTTCGACCGTGGACTCGCCTATCTTTACGCCGGTGCCTTCTTTAGCTGGAGACAACTCGGCTCGCAGTGGATCATCGTCAAAGCTGATACACACTTCTTTGATGCTATTGAACACAATGGCATCATCTACGCGATCGACAAAGCAGATGGCACCACGTATTGCTGGGACGGCATGTGTAAGTTGTTTCCTCTCATGTTAATGATGACGCAATGACACTGTTTGAACTTTTTGTGATGATTGGCATATCTCTGTTTGAGCAGAATTTGAGTAGAACTATGGCAATGTATTAAAGACGCCGTAAATCAGCTATATTTGGAATGAGTTAATTCATTCAATTGTGACCATGTCATTACAGCCAATTTGTACCCTGAATAATCAAACGGTTAGGAATATATGGATATTATCCTTATTTTACAGTAATCTATATACTACTACTAAATATGAGTGTGTATCAATGGCCATGTTAGTTTCCTCATTTTCATGATGTAGAAACATGCACCACACTGTTGGTTTCATCTAACCATACATTAGGGAAGTAAATGTGCATATGGAGAACTCTATATTTGGAATTAGTGAAATCCTGCAATACTTACCATGTGTACATACCTATATTCGCCCTTCAGCAATCAATGGCTAGAATAATATCCTCACAAAAAATTTGCCCACAGAACACGAGTATATAACAATGCATGGTCTGTTAGTTACCTTGAAGAATTTGTTTGTGAGGACAGAACATGATTACATAACATGCATGACATGGTAGTTTCCTGTGAAGAATCGATTGCAAGATAACATGAGTATAACCATGCATGGCACTTCTATATTTTCGAACCCAGTATACATTTCCCTATATTTTCCTCCCAGTTCCAACAGGGACATATCAATGTTGTTTATTGCATTTTCCTACTCATACTCTGAACAATGCTGATCTTACATTAACAATGCCTATCCTTTTTGATATGATGCAGTGGCCCTACAGTTACTGCCCTTTGTAATCACACCACCTTTGCCAAAAATAGGGAAGCAAAACTGGTTCCTCGCTCGATCAGACGACGACAAAAGACTGATGATCATTCGGACACATGAGCCAGAAAAGTTATATTGCAAAAACCCCACTGTATACAAGCACCGTGTAATACGTGAGTATCCGAACAATGGTTGTTACGTCTATGAGCAGGATACCAGTTTGTTGGGGCCTTTAGGATATTTTAGTTGGAGGCAGGTAAACAGCCTTGGTTCACACTCTTTGTTTCTCGGACTCAATTATCTGATTAACCAGGAGATCACCGTTGGCAAGGACCTTGATGGCAGAGAGGCTCTATTTGCTATGGAAAATTGTGTCTACACGGTGATCCCTAGGAGTTCGGGAGCAAACTACCCTGATTGTCAACGATACAGCCTGCAGCCAAAAGAAGGTGAGAATGACAAAGGCATCCGGATTAACTTTGATCCTTGGATGTCTCAATTACGACAGGCAGTGATGTGGTTCGAGCCTTCAGGTTGATAGATAATTGGGCTGTTGCATCGAAAGGGTGGAGTACTGGTGTCTCCGGATCACTGGTCGCTGAAGCAGGGCTGCAAATTATGATGGTGTTGGATCATCTCTTCGAATGACTTTATTGTCTTTGCTGCTGGTTCTGGATGGGTAGTTCTTTCTTTTGTTATGCATATTCCTTGTCATTTGGTCATCCTCGTCTATGTCACTCTTACTATGTAATAGTTGCTTCTGTTTAGAATGTCATTCTTGTCTGGATCACGAGAGTCTGAGCGCTGCAGATGGTGCGTTTTGGTGGTGTAGCAAGACTTCTTATGAACTATCATGTCTTGTTGTTTATGTCAGTAGTAGTCACTAGTCAGTGTTTGAATGTTGTACATATCGTTGTTTCAAATTGTTTATTGTCTCGAACTACTGGTGAGCTAAATGAGGGCATCACCATTCTCCAGTGTTCAGAGTATATCTCCTTTTTTCAAGTTATATAATTTGAGCTTAGTGTCTTTTCGATGATGTACACTTGTTTGGGCCAGTGAGGTGTCGTTGAATATAGGCCGAGTAGTAACGCAATGCCAAATAGGTCAATTATGACTCTCAGGCCGGGCTCTCAAAAGATCCTAAAATAAAACTTCAGGCTCTCCAAAAAAGAATGAATAAGGCCTCTTAGGCCGACATGTGGGCGCCATCGGTGTTTTCGTGCGCTTGCACACCGAGAGCATATTGGCGCGTGCTTGAAATTCATGCTACTCATTTTTATATACAAGGACACAAACCCATATTACAGGTACCAAGGTAGAAACTAATGGCCACTTAAGCCAATGTTGCAAACTAGTCTTTTCTCCTCGCTTGACGTGTTAATTAATGTGTATTTTTTTCTCCAACACACAACAAGACAACTCTCTCACTCCTCGTTGGTTGATTAATGTGATGCATTAAAACTAACCTTCTCACCCTCACATGCATGCATTGGGTATTAATGTCCTCGGTTGCTAGTACAAGGCAAACCTCATAAATTTTATCTCGATTGGTGTTAGTGGCCTTGTATAGTTGCAAATTGTAATTTTGATAGTGGCCTTGTATACAAAAATGGAGGGAGTACCTTTTCATCCGCAGTCTCCCGCCCCTCCCCCACCTCTAGAATCTCGATTCCTACTCCAGTTCCCCCAAATCCCCCTCCTGTACTCCATGTACTCAAGCGCACTATCATGTCGCCGGTCAACGCGGATCTCCGAGCCGGAGATCCTGAGGTCCGTCCTACCTTCGGTCGCTGCGTGCTGTCGCTCAACAGTGGCATGGCGGCGCTTGACGACCAGTTTGCCGGCGAAGTGCTGATGGTAACCATCAACTGCGACCAGCCTCCCGTCTCGCCGGATGACCTTGTCAAAGCTCTTGGCATTGCGCACGGCATCCAAATAAGTGACTTGCTCGTCGAAGTCTGTCCGCCACCGGCTGATTTCTTCTTCAGGTTCCGGACAACTTTCGACTGCAGTCGTGTGTTCGAATCTTCCCGGCGTTTGTTCTGCGATGGCGCGCTGGTGAGCTTTGGTCGGTGGCACCTAGGATGGGGCTCGGTGCCCTCTGAGCTTGAGTTTTTAACAAAGCTTACCTTCCACGGCATGCCTCGACGTGCTTGGAACAGCGAGTCCATGAACGAGCTTATCAATGACCTTGGAGGTGAGCTCGTAAGTATGTTTGTTCCTCCAGACAGCTGGGCTCTGACGGTTATGGCATGGATGAAGAAGTCGTCCACCATACCGAAGGTGATTGGTGTTGAGATACCGGTGCAGGAACCGGGGTTGTACTATTCGTCGCCACCAAGGCCGCCGCGGACCACGTTAGGGATGTACCTGTATCGAGTGCTCGTGCATGTCGAAGAAGCGGTCAATCCATCAATCGAAGTCCTGCCACCGTCGCTGGTGCCAGGGTCCGTCGACGACGTCCATTACATGAGTCAACGATAGACTTTCCCCGTGTTGCTCGGAACGATGGATGGCACAGGGCCTACTCCATCGTGCGGCGAAGGCCACTGCTTCTGTGGGAGAAGAGGCAGGGCTGGCTGCCTGGATGTGCTCTAATTTGAGGTAACAACTGAATCTTGTCAGATACTAGTTAAATCCGAGCTATGGGTGTGAAGCACTGATATGCCAGTACATTTGATTGTGACCTGTTCTAATTTTGTACATAAACTTTTTTTAGAAAGGGTTGTACGTCAACTTAATGTGCTAGGAGAACTTATTGTGTTGTCTGTCTGTTTTCTTTGCACAACATTCAAGATATTTCCCCGTCATTGATAAAGACGATAAACCGTTATGTACGACTTCGTTGGTTTCAACATAGCCCTTCCCGTAGCGATCCACTGCTTCCATCCTGATTGTGCCGCCTGCGTGAAATTTTTGTATGCAAGTTCAGTGTGCTATGATGTTCTATATGATTGTGTCAACTATATAAGTTTTTACTGAGCATCAGCAATGCATATGGCTGAAAGATGTATTTACGAGCATCGGCCGATGGGTCTTTCTCTCTCTATCTCTCTCTCCCACACACACACACACGCGCGCGCGCACACGCACAAGTGGGACTCGTTGAATTATTTATTTGCTTGTGACAGCTTTTAATTAGGTTCCACTGTAATCTAACTTTTTACTTAAGTTATTAATTGAGCTCAGCGACTTCAAAAAGTTGTACAAAAGCCTTGTTTGGGTCTTTCCGGCGTCGCTGAATGTGGGCTGAGTAACCATGTTAGGTTGTACTGTACTACACGGGCCTTTTTTCGCTATTTTTTAAATAATACATTTTTAATTAATTTTCATAAATATTACATTGAGTAAATTTTTTTAAAAAATAATACACCATCGGCCCGCTGCAGGCCGACTGGCCCTAGTCGGCCAACAGCAGGCTGATTGGATTCCAGCCGGCCTACAGCTGGCCGACTGGCCCCTGTCGGCCCACTATGGGCTGATTGGGGGAGCTAATTGGCTCGCTGTGGGCTAATTGTTTTTGCAAAAGTGTTAATCATGTATTTAAAAAATATGTGTATTGTGACCTCCTCCGCTCACTATGGGCCCACTATTGACTAGAAATATGTTTTAAAAAGTGTTAATCATGTATTTAAAAATTGTTAAATGTGTGTATAAAAAATGTTCCTTATCTATACAAAAAAATTTAAATGTGTGTATAAAAAATAGCTTTTTTCAATATCAGCAATGCAACTGGGCCGACAGTTGTACACAATATCCGGGTGAACTTGTTATTCTCCGCCCCGCTGGGCTGCAAAATTTTCTAGGAGGTATGCATTAGGCTTAACAAGAAAATGGACTTTAAGAAATAATAAATGAGATGTAATTATAATAACTGCATAGTTATTATGCACCAAACACGTAATTAGTTTGAAAAATATATTATTTTTGGAATTTAAAATTTTTAATTTCATTACTTGTTGCGCGCGCAATATTTTGTTGGATTTTAACGTAATACAACTTTATTTTGAAATTATATTTAAACTGACTAGAAATTTCGGATAAAAATATTTCGGATCCCATCAAAATGTGGGAATTTTTTTTTGAATTCTGTTTTGAGCGGTTGTTTGAAATTATTAATCGTTGTCCTAGCTAGAAGTTGGGCTGTACTTTTAACAAACTGTAAATGAGCTGTAGTAAATTCCATTAGAATTAAAAAATGGGCTGTACATTCTTACAAATCGCAAATGGGCTATATGTTCTCTGCCAAATCCGAGCTGTGGACCTACTAAGTTGACGCGTACCAAGGGCTTTGTCAACTTAGTCAATATAAACGATTCTAGCTGTAGTGATCGTACGATGTACATCCAACGGCCGTAGTGCTTCTTCAACCTCTGGTCTTCTTGCTCCAGCCGCCCAAAGTAGCGCCGGTCGTGTCGCGTGCTCCTGCCTCCTATGGCCGGTTGTGATGCCGCGGAGGCCTCACCGCCCCGTACTACTCCCACCGCTGGCCGGGTCATCCCTCTACTCACCCACACCCCATGTTATTCTGCGGCGATGGCAGCCTCACACCGCAGCCGAACCAGTGAATCATCGTACTCCTCTCCACGCGGGCTTCCATTGCCGCGTCTTCCCCGGCTCTGCGTCGTCCCCTTCCTAGGCCTCGCTGTCGTCCAAACCACCGCCCTGGTGCTCTCGGCGCGGCGTGGTCAACGTGGCCAACGACCGACTTCCATCGAAAGAGTACCGTACGTGGAGAGGCTGACAGTTGGGTCCACGGCAGCCGCAAGGAAGTGCCTCCTTATTACGTGCAAAATAATTATTCCTCCACCTGACAGCGGGGACCCACCGGAAGGGCCACCATATTTCGCGAAAAAAATGATTCGCCCCCTGACTGCTGGGACCCACAAGCTACATCTTCGCACGCAAGGAAGTGCGTCCGAAAAAAAACGATTCGCCCCCCTGACTGCTGGGACCCACCAGCCCCCCGACTGCTGGGACCCACCAGCTACACCTTCGCACGCAAGGAAGTGCGTCCGGGCAAAAAAATGATTCGCCCCCTGACTACTGGGACCCACCAGCTACATCTTCGCAGGCAAGAAAGTGCTTGACAGTCGGGACCCACCTGGTCGAAGCGTACGTAGTGTTGTCATTCTGGTCGCGAACGTGTACGTACATACTGGTCGATGTAGAGGTGCACACGTGTCGTAGTAGAGGCGCGCATATGTCGTAGTAGAGGCGCGCGCGTAGCATGTACACGTACGTACAACGACCAGGGTGCAAGAAAGGAAATACGGCCACGTACGTATACATACGGGCGGGGTCTCGAACGCCTACTCGCGCATACATACGGCCAGGGCTCGTGTACATGGCTGGGTCGGAACGGAGAAACAGCGTCGTTGTCATGTTCATGGGGAGGCAACGGAATGCGTCGTGTTCATGGCGAGGCAACGAAATGCATCGTGTTCATCGGGAGGGCTTGGACGGAATAGGCAATGGAAACGAGGCATGGCGTACCGCAGAACGGAGGAAACGGCCTTGTGTTCGACCGGCCACATTTAAAACGGGATCCTGTTCATCGAGAGGGGTCTGGCGTACTGCAAAACGGAGGAAACGGACCTCCTACGGTCGAAACGGGGGTCCTGTTGATCGGGAGGGGTGTGGCGTACCACAAAATGGACGAAACGGACTTGTGTTGGAGCGCTACGGTCGAAACGGGGGTCCTGTTCATCGAGAGGGGTGTGGTGTACCGCAAAACGGGACTCCACGAGATACTGTTCATCTCCACCGTCGACCTCCTCCAGCCTCCACGGGGTCCTGTTCATCCAGCCTCCACGGGCTCCTGTTCATCCAGCCTCCACCGCGCGCTACTCCACCGGCTACTGTTCAACCACCCCTCCACCGTCTACTGTTCATCCAGCCCTCCACACCACGGGGTCTTGTTCAACCACCCCTCCACGGGCACCCCTCCACCGTCTACTGTTCATCCAGCCCTCCACACCACGGGGTCCTGTTCAACCACCCCTCCACCGTCTACTGTTCATCCAGCCCTCCACACCACGAGGTCCTGTTCATCCACCCCTCCACGGGCACCCCTCCACCGTCTACTATTCATCCAGCCCTCCACCACACCACGGGGTCCTGTTCATCCAGAGGCAACGCCACCGCTCACTGTTCATCCAACCCCCCCCCCCCCCCCCCCCCCCCCCCCCCCCCGCAACGCTCACTGTTCATCCCATCGATCGACTTCAGTTAGCAGTAGTAGCGAAGGAATCGCTCGATCGGGTTCAGTTAACAGCCATCGATCGATCGCTCGGGTTCAGTAACGCGTAGCCTGCAGTGAAATCGCTCGGGTTCAGTTAGAGCCGAACGCCTCGCTCGGGTTCAGTTAGAGCCAACGCCTTGCACACACGCGTGTACGTGTACGAGAGAAACGCGCATCGCTCGGCCCCCGACCTCCCACCGTAACCGGGAACTCCCCAAAATTTTCCTCACCCTTGCTTCTACCACGGTTTTTTCCGTCATGGACGGCCCAAAGAATGTCATGTAGCTGCGTCTCCGGCCCGCCCAGGACGAAAAGCCCATTTTCTGTCATGATTTTTTGTCATAGAAGTAGGAGCCCACCACATCTATGATGATACCGGGTTTTGTCACAATTATCGTCATAGAAGTGTCATATGTATGACAGAGAAAAATTTGTTCGGCCCAAAATGTCACGGATGTGTCTTTTTTTGTAGTGAGAGGTCGCACTCTTTTGTTTCTGCTTATGTTATGCATTGCTTAATATTACCTGCTACTTTATCGTCCCGTTCACCTCTTAGACTCCAATTCAGGTCCAAATTAATGTTCAAACTTGAGTTCTAAATTAGTTGTGGGGCACATATCGAGGTAGCTATGAATAGTATCTCTGTCTAATATCTGGTTCACCTAGGGTATGCCTATGTTGTTCATCTTGGGCGGGAAACAAATAGTAAAGCAATCATCATCTGTCTTTTTATTAAATTAAAGCAATCATCAGTCTGCCATCATTATTTTTGGATCCATCCACTGGTTGTTGATCACTCTAGATTTCGGCATGCTCTCCTTACATAATCTCACCATATTATTTTCGTATGCATGTCAGATATTGTACACAGTCATGCTGAACATGTAGAGAAAAAGATAAGAGTTTTGCGCGGCAATACAATGTCATGCAGACATCGCTCCATGCTGGGTTCAATGGAAACCCCCCCCCCTCTCCAGATTGTAATCCAGAGGAAGATATCTATTCTGAGGCGGATTCAGACGCAGCTGACCACTCCTATTTACCCCCCAAGGTGTTTGATCTAACTTGGCATTATGATGTTAGTCATATCATGCATATGTTGCCTTGCAGTGCCTACATTCGACGTCATATATGTCATCTGCTTAGTTTAGACATGTTCTGTAATGCCACCTGTTTAGTTTCTATATCATATATGGGAATTATGCAGTCTCATGTCTTTTAGCCAACCATAATATATGTGAATGTGCAATGTCATCCCGTTTAACCAGGCATCATATATTTGAATGATATCTTGTCCATCCTTTTCTTCATTACATTTCCATTTGTCGACAACGTTTGTACATTAAACTATTATTCCTATGAATCATCCATTTGAGTGGGTGATGGAAAAATCTGGAGTGAAAACAAGGCCTTTAGAGCAGATAGTGCTACATGTCGAAGCAGATCTCTTGTTGGGTCCCGATAGCTCCTCAGAAATGGATTCAGAGACAGATGACTAGTCCTATTCCCCCCCAAGGTGTATGCTCTAATTTGGCATGGTTATACTGCTCATATCATGCATATGGTGTCTTGTATTGCATAGTTTAGACATCATATACACAATATTCAACACCATGTTCTTAGTTCAGACATCATATATGTGAATGCCCTCTCTTAGCATATAAATCACATATGTGAATTAAATCATGTGATCCTAATTACTTAGATACCATGTATGTGAATTATGTCATGTGATCCTGTTTAGTTATTCATCATATCTTTGAATTATGTTATGCTATGTCATCCAGTTTAGATAGACATCATATATGTGAAATTATGTCATGATATCCATTTTAGTTAAACAATATACATGTCAACTATTTGATGCCCTCTTTTTTCCACACTATCTATTGCATCTGTCTCTCATATAATGCTTCCTGTTTATCAACCATTTGAATTGGAGCAGGTGATGGCAGTATCTAGCGGAGTAAAAACACGGTCTTCAAATAAAACAGTGCTACCTCTTGGTGGATATAGCACCTCGGTTGTACATGCATGAGAACTAGCCCTACCACACATAACTCAGACTCTCGCAGATTGTACCCCTAATGCGATGGACAGAGAACCAGCTTCACCCAATCTAACCCCAACCCCAGCAGATAGTAACCCAGTTCCTGTTGACACAGCACCATCTCCATCACAGAGCTTCCAAACAAGAGCAGTTAGTAAGGTAGCTCCAGTGCCCGAAGCGCCAGTACTACCACGGCGAACCCCAACTCCACCAGTTAGTACACACATTCCTATGGAGGAAGCACAACCAGCCAGTCGTAGTTTAGCATCTAGCGTATTTGATGTTGTTAAAACCTATGTGCGTATCTTCCCATCATGGAAATATTATACTGAAGATGAAGGAAAATAGCTCTGTTGATTTCAATTTCAATTGTGTATACAGTTGACTTCTCATATCATGCACATTACTAGCATCACAACAGAGCCAATAGTGTTGTTGTACATGTAGACCCGTGGTACCCATCTGAAATCTTGTTGTGCCGTGTAATTTCCCATGCTTTGTATTCTTTTAGTGCTGCTTTTCTTGAACTGATATGATTTGAACCATGTCTCTATTTGCTTTGGCAAGATAATGCAGTGACCACAGGACATAGATATATGTTTGTTTGATGCTTTTATTATGTACTACTTGGCAATAGAAGACTTGGTAGTTTAATCATGTCCACCTTACTAATGAACTGGTTCACCGAAATGAGTTTCATATACTAGTACATGCTAAACCTGTTATGTGTCTGCTTGTTTCTTCTTTTAGAATGCTGATAGAATATTTGGGAAGAGTGCCTTATTAAGCAATGGTAAAGGAAGCAATGCAGATAAGGTTCAGGATAGTGAGACATCCTTCTTGGTCTCCAACAAAGCTGATAAAATAGCTAAGGAAAACTATCTTGAAGACAGTGAGACAACCCCAAAGTCATGTCTTGCTTTAGTGTTCGAGTTACTGGCCACTACCGCTTGCACAAGCTATTCAAACTCACTGCCTGAATCAGTTCGGTTTCTTGAGTCTCAACTACAAGCTAAAAGACATTGATCAGCTGTGCTACGACAAGAAGCGGAAGGACTGCGGAAGTCCCTGGAGCATACAGATGCATACTTTCTGGTGCAACAGCAAGCATTGGAGGATTTTAGCGCCAAACAGGACAAAGCTAATAAGATTGCTAAGCTTATTGCCAGCATGGTGGATACCCAGGATAACGTTTCTAGAGCTCTTCTGAAGTTGTTTCAGTTATGGACTTGTTTTGCTGTCGTGTTTATTTGCACTGGTGGCCAATTTAGATGGCCAGTGTATGTAATATGCTACTTTGTTCCCTATATTTGCACTGGTGGCGAAGTTTGATGCTCAGTGGATGTAATATGTGTAATAGCCGTAATAGCCTAGCGTTAGTTGCTTGCTTATTTATTTCCTTATTGTCTTGTTTAGTTGTTTGCTTGTAGTAACTGTAGTTCTTTTTCCACGTTTTTCTAGTGGCCACAATAACCATGGCAACACACGGACTGTTGTGACCATGGTCCTGCTGCCTATTGTAGTGGCCATGGCCCTCCACGGGTTGTATGATCCATGGGCCTTCCACAGGTCATAGGATCCATGGGCCTTCTACGGGCCGTAGGATCCATGGTCCTTCTATGGGCCATCTCATCTATGGGCCTTCTACGGGCCATATAATTGTTTCGCCAAACATGGGCCGTACTATTCGTGGACCAATGACAGACCACAAAATGGGCCATAAGCAGGCTAGAGTGGAAATCGTCTGTTTTATAGCCTGACCATAACGGGCCGTTAATAGGCCGTAATTGATGACGCTATGGAAACAACCTAACGTGTTAATGGGCCACAAACAGGCCGACTGTAACCACGGGCTGAATTTGGCCCACAATGGAACAGGCCAGTAACGGACCGTAAGCAATCGAATTCTGGAGATGAGCCCAAGAATAAATGGGCCCTTAGAAGGCCGAAAGCTAACAAGGGCTGGAAATGACTGGCGGACTAATGGGTCGTTAATGGGTATAAAGCAATACACTATTCATTACGGGCCAGTTTCACCACGGGCCGTTAATGGGCCAAGAGTTACAAAGGGACTCGTATGGGCAAAAATACGTCATGGGCCATAAATGGGCCGGAAGTTACAACGGGCTGGAATCATACTGGACGGCCTAGATGATGCTACTGGACCTAATTCGGATAAGCCGTAACGGGCCATGACCTAGCGGGCTGTAAATGGGCTATATGCGAATAGGTCGTTAATAGGCTTTCCATGGGCCGGCCCGCTACCTTTTGACCAAGTCAAACAGACCGGCCTTTTCACTGGAATGGGCCTTTGTTGGGCCGTGACACGCGTCGACGTATCATAGGCTCCTTCGGTCCAATGAGTGGATGACATCTGTCCAAACGGTGAGGCCACACGTGGTTCCTCTGGCCATTGAGAATTTTACACATGGAAAATCCCCATTGGTTCGGGCTGTTGACGGGTTATCGGATCCAAACCAGAACCCGATAGCTTAATGGCGACCCATTATGGTGGATGCCACGTGTCGGTTACCCTTGACGAAAGCAATTTCATGATGCGCGATTTATCATCATGGAAGTGGACACTTCCGTGATGATAATTTTGGTAATGTCATGGAACACTTCTACGACAGCACAGGTATGACTATCTTGATTCTGTCATAAAATCGTCATGGATGTACATGCATGACAAAAAACGTGACCTACTATGACAAACACGTATCATCACGAAAGTGTGTGTTTTTGTAGTTCATGCCGCTTAAAATATTTTTTGCAAAATAATCAAAGCCGAATATCCAATGTTATTCGGCTTGGAGATTATGATTTCCATAGGTGCTACACATATTGAAGCTTTTAGTGATTTGTTATGAGTAGTGCAACAAATATCCAAGGGTTATCAATGTTTTGATAAATCACTTCTAGTTTATCTTGAGGTATGTCAAGATGTAAAATTTACCTTGGGTTGCTTTAATACTGCTCATATATCTACACATGACAATTGAAGAGCAAATGAGTTGGCACAGCAAGCATCCGGCCACTATGTTGATCATGGTGTATTGCATATCTATCAATAGCTGATGCTTAGTCTCTTCAACATAGGCAAGGCCGAGCCGAAGCCCACCGCTTGGGCCACTAATAAAAAATTTATGCAATCGAAAGAAAGCTCATTATTGATTATATGTAAGATCCTAGCGAGAGGGTAGATGAGATGGTTCAGCAGAAGACTTTGTGATGCACATTGGTATATGAAATTTTATTGCCGGACTATTGATGGTATTCTTTTCGAGTGCTTGAAAACTAAGCAATGAGTTGAGGAAATTCCACCCAAATTCGCATCAACAAAGTTCAAGTAAGCAATGGGAAATGGCCGATATATAGTTATCGTGCTAAGCATATAGATAGCCGATATATACTTATCGCCCTAAGCACATACAAATGGCTGATAGAGTGTTGACATCATCCTTAGATCAAACATTATGCAAGTTATTTTTCGGCATCCAAGCTTTTCCCAAAAACAGAGGGCATGTGTTGACACTAGATTTTGGCATGGTACGAACGTAATTAAGATGGCCTCAAATGGAGAAGTGATCTACATGGAATAGTTCCATATTATCGGCATTAGCTTCTTTGAGGTTTGGGCCATCGCCATCTGATCTCATCTCGAGGGCCGAAGTTGTGCTCGAAGTACTAGGATTTTGTATGAAAAGTACTGTTCGGCTGATTAGGCCTCCAAGACATCCTCATATAAGAAAACTTTAACACATGAATTGTCTTACTCTCGTCGAAACGATCGATTTTGATATAAAAATCATCTAAATCCGAGGTCGTAGGCAAAAGTTAGTGTCCGCACAGCGCGGCCCTACCAAGAGCAGAACGTGGCGCGCCCAATCAGACACGCATATAATTGGGGTCAGATGGGTAGCGCCC
Source organism: Triticum urartu (assembly GCF_003073215.2). Taxonomy (NCBI): domain Eukaryota; kingdom Viridiplantae; phylum Streptophyta; class Magnoliopsida; order Poales; family Poaceae; genus Triticum; species Triticum urartu. Next base: position 434,111,533 of record NC_053026.1, on the reverse strand, counting down.
CACATTACCTGTTTTGCGTGAGTAATTCGGCCCTTGGGATGGCTTCAAAGTTGTTCATCTCATCGAAACGGTTAAATTTGCTTTTGGGCACATCTTCATCTGAGGTCGTTTGTGACCCGTGAGACCCAAAAACGAACTGATGTCTCAGACTTACCTAAATCTGAGTTCAATTAATTTTGGAAAAATTTGGACGGGAGTTGGAGTCCTTTTCTTGTATGAGAAGTCCAGCCGCCTCTTACATATGTTGGGGGTGACGGCCGATTGGAACAACAGACAATCGCCATATCAATATACTACTTTTTCATCTATGTTTTATCTCTCCACTGTCTTTCTCTCTCGTTCTTCGCTGTTCCTTGAGTTTGAGGGCTACGAATGCTGAGGCTCTAGCGGTGAAAGAATCGACCTAGGGCAGCCCATAGCCGCCGCACTCCCTGATGGAGTCCCTCCCAGGTGTGCGGGGTTTTGGGTCTAAAAAGCACTCGTCGACTGTCTTGCGTATCGCGTTGTCGGTTGGGTCTCCTTCGGCGTGAGCTGTGGTGCATCACGCCCAGCGTCGACGATACGCGTCACGTATTCATGTGTCAATAGAGGTGAACGTGCCCGCGTGTCCGAGGCTCCCCATATACACCCCAGATATGGGCCGACTAGATTAGGATTTTGTGACAACCACCAACTGTGTCATGGGTGCGAGCTTAGGGCATTTGAGGAGCCTAGTTACTGATGTTGTTAGTAGAGCCAAATACTGGTTGTATCTAGTTGTCATATCATCTTTAACCAACCTAAAAGCTAACTTATATAATAGTTAGATATAAACATTTACTACTTTATCATTGTTTGGCCCACCCGCTTCTCTCATAAAGTTTTTTAAGCTCATGCTGCAACCTGCTCCTCTTCTCTCTTTTTCAACTTAGCACAAATATTATATTTAAATCATGGACTTTTATAACTACCAAACATTCAGATTTTAGCAATAGGCAAGAACGATGCTTACTTCGCTCTAATTATATACATGCATGCATTAGAATGACTAATTTTTCTTTCACATGCACTCCTCCCTCTAATTACATGCATATATGCACTAAAGGACGAAAAGCTGATGTCATCCTAGATTCTTTCTTTTTTCAAACTTCAAAATGCTTTGTAGCTCAAACCGTCGCTCCGATTAAAAAACCATGTTCACAAAAAAAATCATCTCGACGAGATCTTCGAAACTAGATCTCATGTTGATATGTTCTGATAAAAAAATTCGGACAAAAGTTACCACATCTGGGCTAGGTAAGTTATCACGTCTATCATACATAAGTTACCGTCTCATTTACACACAAGTTTTCGGGGTATGTTTTCAACAAATTTTTATCCTAGAGTCAAAAAGTGATTATGATGTTTGCAGTGAGTTATCAGCTTTGTTGTGTATATTATCTTGTTGCACAAAAGTTATCGGGGTATGTTTTACAACAATTTTCATTCCCTCGATTAAGAAATTACCGCGATATTTGTATATGAGTTATCAACTCTCATGTGCGTGTATTATCATGTTGTTTACACATGAGTTATTGGGAGGTATTTTTTAAGAACATTTTTCCCTGGTCAAAAAGTTACCACATCTGGATTAAGTAATTTATTAGCTCTGTTGTATGTATATTACCATGTTATTTACACACAAGTTATCAGGGTATGTTTTCAACAAACTTTTATCACAGGGTCAAAAGTTACCGTGGTGTTTGTAGTGAGTTATCAACTTTATTGTGTGTATAATACCATGTATGCACACAAAGTATCGGGAATATGTTTTCCAACAACCCCCCCCCCCCTCAACGAGTTCACCTAAGTATCAGGTATGCATTGCTTCTATTACCATGATATTCACGCAACCATTATCGAGGTTATATTTTTCAACAATTTTTCCTTGGGGTCCAAGTTATCATGTATATGATGCATTATTACCATGATGTTTATACAGAAGTTATCGGGGTATATTTTTGACAACCTTTTCCCTTGAGGTCAAAGTTAGCCTGGTGTTTGTGCCTAAGTTATCAGGGTTGCCATGCAGAAATTACCGTGTTGTTTATACACAAATTACCGGGGAGATGTTTCAATAATTTTTTCACCCCCGGTCGAAGTTACCATGACATTTATACGTAAGTTATCGGGTCCCGGTTCACAAATTATCATGCCATTTGCACAGAAGTTACCGGGGAATGTTTCAACCCAAAAAAATCCCTAATGTGAAGTTGCCATGATATTTACAATGAGGATACATGGGCAAGGTATACAACCCGTTGGTATATGGGAGACTACAAGACAACTTGAGAAATCCAAAAAAAGAAAAAGAAAAATGCTTTTTTTGGCTCATATGAAAGTGAAATAAAGGTTAGTTGTCATATTTCTACTTATTAGACAACAATCAAGGCAGGGCCAGTTGGTTAATACACTGATGCTACATTGTAGGGTAGTAGATTCGAGTCACACTTTAGACAATTACGTTTTCAATCCCGATCTGGACGTGGGCTGAGCTGGCGTAAGGGGCTGTGCGATCGAAACCTTGCTATTCACACAAAAAAAACTGGGGGTATATTGTATTAATTTTTTCATGTTAAAGAAAGGTTACCACGGTGTTGGCGTGTAATTTATCGGATCTTATATTTTAACAACAAAGAATCTTTGATGATCTTCCAGAATTTCCATGATGCTTGTACGTGAGTTATCAGGTATGCAGTGCGTAAGCAAATTTATACGGAAGTTACCGGGGTATGTTTCAACTACTTTCCCCCCGGTTCAAAGTTACCATGGTAAGGGTACGTAAGTTATCACTTCTACTTCTACTTTCATGTTTGAGGTCGTCTCTGATCATTTTTCTCTCCCTGGTGGCTGGAACCCTAGCCGCCGCCAGGAGAGGCCCTCTTTCAGCGTCGTCCTTCGACGGCTCCCATTCGCCGGCGACCCCAGTTGTCGGTGGTAGGGGGGTCGCCGGATCCACACGTGTGAATTGTTTTTACTTCCTTGTAAAGTAGATTCTTAGGTTGTTCATCATTTTGGCTTCGGCGGCGACGATGACGACGCTGAATAAAGATTCTTCGGATCCTTCCTTGATGAGGCCATCGATCCTATGGTTGGGGGTGGATTTGGAAACCAGTCGGTTCAAGCAAGGATGGCGTGGCGGCGGCGCATCCTCGTGGTGGACCTGTGTCCTCGGGCTCCGCCGTTGCGACGACGTTTGCTCCAGCGTCGGCGCGGAGCTTGGGAGATAGTCCCGGAGCGGATGCAGATTGTGGTCTGTATCGACGACATCTGGAAGATGGAACGTGTGCTGGGTTCGTGGTTCGTGAATGGAAGGTATGGTTTCCTCCTTCTGCGTCTTACGTGGTAGGGTGCCAGATCTGAAGTTCGATGACGTGTCCGGAGTGTTGTCCCGGTCTGATTCGTTCAACGGCAATGACTTCACTTTTGGTGAGCCACCTTGAAGGTCCGCAAAGCTGCATGTCAGCAATGGAGCTGCGTCGAGCTCGGGTGAGGAGTTGATCTGTTATTCTTTTCTTCGATGGATGTCGTGGTGGTGCTGAAGGCAGGTGACGAGCATTGGTGTCAAGCTCGGAGATGTTCTGCTATCTTTTCGGTTTTGTCATGTCAGTTCTTACGTGACTTGTATTTAGTTCTTTATGATATGAATGAGATACGTATTACTATGCAAAAAAAGGTACATAAGTTATCAGGTCAACTTGTGTAAATTACCATGATTACCATAGTTTGCGCACCGGCGTAAACTGACAGGTGACAGAAGGAACGACGTTCACGTCGCGTGACTCAAAAACAAACGGCGAGGGATATGTTCGATTTCGTTTCAAAAATAAAATGATGCACCAAATAAGATTTTCGATGGTTAAATAGCATCGTGCCATTTTCAAAGTGTAGGAAATTAATAGAGGGGTGTTGGCTATTAGGATGAGGTTTACTAGCAGAAGAGCCCGTGCGTTGCAATGGGAGAGAAAACATAACACACGCTCTTAAATCAATAACTATCACTCAAGACCACAATAGGTCCATCTTTTTTATTTTTGCGATGCATCATATTTGTGTTGCCGCTTATCCTTCTTCTCACCCTCGCCGACGATGGCCTCGGTGTTCACACAAAACAACAAAAAATGTGTGTTGAATATGATTAATCCTAAGGCGTCTCTCTCTCCCTCTCTCCTCCCTCTCCCTCTCCCTCTCCCTCTTCCTCTCTCTCTCACGCTCGCTCGCTTTCTCTCACTCTCGCGATGAGAAATCTGTTGTTTTCCCCTGCGACATTTTTCCGAGGTATGCATGTGGAGTTATCGATGTTTCCTTTTCCGCATATGCTTATAGTGGGGTGTTTATTTGCAATCCGGATCGCCGCCGGTATGAAAAAAACGAATCTTGCGCTATAAATTATAAGTTTGCTTCCATAACAATATTTTAAAAATATTTAACAGGTAAAATTAGCATCATATTTAGATTCCACACTTTTTTCTAATAAAATTTCATATATAATATGTTAAAATCAAAGTTACGGTTTAAAAGATACAGATAATTTAGAAAATCATTTGGTTTGACTCAACTATATTCCAAAATAATATTTAAAAATACTTAACAGGTAAAAATAATCTCATATTCATATTCTAAATATTTTTCTAATCAAATTTCATATATAACATGTTCAAATCGAAGTTACGGTTTAAAAGATATGGATGATTTTAAAAAGCATTTGTTTGACTTAAATATGATCCGCGGATGAATTACCTAAAACATCAGGGGGTGGGGGGGTTTCAAAAAATGTAAAATAACGGTTCGGATGTGACTTAAATCCGGGCGGCGGGTTGATTTCAAGAAAAGACATGGGTTTTGTGTAAAATACGAAAATAACGATTCGTTTTAACTTAAAACAAGACTGAGGGTTGAATTCTCTGAAATAGAGGGACTTTTCTGAAAAATGCTATGACGGACGAAAGAAACCCACTTTGCTTTATTATTAGGTAAAGATAAATATTTGCTATCATGATGGCTAGGGATAGAATCCCGCAGATGAAAATCTCAAGGGAAAAATAACCAGCGTTCAAAAAATCTGATGTGACGTACGAATCAAGTCACGGGATCGATTTGTTCCAAAAAAATAGGGAGGAAAACTAGCGATCAAGTCGCATCGGGTCGTGCAAAAAAAGGAAACTACCCAACAAGATCGTGCGAAGAAAATTGGAAGGGAAATGTTTACATCCGGTGTGCCGGCCGAACCGTTGCGCCGGACGCACACGACGCGTTGGATCGAAGCAAATCTGTGTCCTGCGCCCTCTCCCAGATCCTTCTTTCTTTCTTCTCACTCCCCGGCGAACCACCACCGCCAGGTGAGCTCGCGCGGCCGCGCACGCCTCGCCCCGCGTCCCGCCGCTGACCAACAACCTCTCTCCCACCTCCCCCTTTGCGCCCCAGGCCCATCCCCTACTGTATTTTTGGGCTTCTTCGTATGCTCTGTGGTGCATAGATGCTCCTGCGACGGAGGTAACGGGACCGTATTGGGGCGCCGCGACGGAGGTGCTGGGACCGCGCCAGGGGCACCATGCCGAGCCATGCCGACGAGCCTCCATGGACGACCATGGTGAAGGTTGTGACGCCAACGAGTGGACAACGATGCTGGAGCCATCATTTTGTTTTACTTCAACCGGCGAAATTCAGAGCTGGAACCATAGCTGTTTTTTGTTGCAACCGATAAGTGAGTTGGAAACACAGCTGGTTTTTGCTACAACTGTATCATTTTTTTTGCTACATCCGGCGTCTTTATTTGCTACAATCTTTCGACGGTGTAGTTTGGCCGATGACGACAAACAACTGCAACTGGGAGATCAGAAAAGTTGCAATCCACGCCACGAAAAGGTACGACCGGCAATAAAAAAAAGCTACAACTATCGGACTGACGTGTTGCAACCAAAGACGGCAAACTTGTGGCCGGCGACAGTAGATAGCTGCAACCTACGACCAGGAGCTGCAACCGGCGTCCAGTTTTGCTACAAGCTGCATTTTGCCGTGCTACCATCGGCGTCGAGTTTTGCTACAACCGGAATCAACAGTTGGAAAAAAGCTTCAACCAGCGATGTTTTTTGCTGCCACCGTTGATGAATTTTGCTACAACCTTTAATCAGGGGGTCCGACGGGGGCGCTGGACTGCGAGCGGCGAGGCGCGGGACTGCAAGCTGCCAGAGCTGCAACCGGCAACTGGCGTTGCCGAAGCCGCGGCCATCACCAACGAGGGGAGCTGCAACCCACGGGCGAAGTTTTTGCTGCATGTGGATCCCGACGAGAAACATGAGAGAAGACGGCGGAGACCGGCGGTGAGCGCGGCGACCGGTGGCGAGTGCGGCATCCAGTAGCGGGGAAGGGGGCGGAGAGAGGAGGTCCAGGTGACGGGGTGACGGCCGGCGGCTGGGAGAGGAGAGGAAGAAGGAGAAGGGAAGTCAACGTGGGGGATCGAACGGCTCCTAATTGCGCGCATCGAACGGCTAGGGCTGGACCGGCCGAAACTGTTCGGCCGGTGCGCCGGCGCCTAGCATCGACCAGATTGGAACGGGGAAATCGGGATCGATAGCACGAGAGTGAGCGAGCAATTCATATGTACCTGTTGCACAAAAAAAAGAACTAGCGAACGCGGCGCTCGGGATGCGGATGGGGCAACGGCCGAAGCGCAAGATCTGATTATGGGCAGGAATTTGGTGGACATGGTTCCACATGCATAGTTTATGAATAGTAAATTCAGAAAAATACTAAAAAATCTGAATATCTTTTGTAACATACATAGTTGACTCATATACTTACATACGAAGTTTCATGAAAAAATGACATCCATGGTATTCTAGACAAAAATAACAAAATCGATGCTATTTTAGAAACCATTGTTTGCTGAATAGTAAGGACCTGATTGTATTTTCTTCACTAAGGATGCCCACAAGTATTAGAAAACTTCACGCATGAGTAGAATGATCGACCAGTTTGATAATCCAAAATTTTCAGATTGTTTTGAATTTTTCTAGTGTTTGTTTTAAATTTAGTATTCACCTGGGTGCACGTGGAACCATGTTCACCTGTGTATTTTTGAATCACTATAGCTTACATTACCGTATTGTACTTGCTCTGTGTATTTTCGAATCATTATAGCTTACACTACCGTATTGTACTTGCTCTCAGACGATAAAAAAACATAGCATTTTGTGAACTGTACAAAAGAACATTTCGTTTTAAAACATCAGATGTCAGGGCTATGATGCCACGTGTATCTTTGTGTCCACATAGTCAGGAAATATTCCTAGTTTCCCAAGTATTTTATTACGCTCTACACGTGCTAAGCTATCATGCAGAAACATGCATGCCAAGTTGCCAACATTACACCATCGAACATAACACTTTATTCAAATAGAATATGATCGCCCGGGCCAGTTAATGTAGCGGATCTCAACTTGATTGCTCTTTCATTTACTCACATCGTGCTACAAGTATATTGCTACGAACAAACATGCTCATATATAACAGCACTGTGGCGCTGAGAAATATAGTGGTATATGGTTCGCCAGATAGACATGAAAATAGTTGGAAGAACCTCAAGGCTTGTAACCTACACATTTATCGCAGATCACTCTGCATTTTCTGTAGGTATCATACTCTGAGATCTTGATATTGCAGCTCATATATGTGTAGACTATAGCTTAGCCAGGGTCTGACTGTATGCTGGATCCATGCAGACAACCACCTGAACGAAGTCCCAAATTAAGAAGAAAAAAATGTAAGGTGAAATACAACTGCCAAGAAAGGCATTCCTGTAGTTATGGGTTTATATCATGGCAACGGCGGTACCTTGCCAACGCTCCTGCCAGAATGGAGATGTTCTACTGCGTCTGCCACAGAAGCAACACCTACGAACTTCTTGGGGTCAAGGGAAACCTGTTGCATGCCGTGAGCAGCAAAGTAAGTTAGAACGAGAGAAAAACAAGAGTAGTGAAAATGGAGGGGCAACAACTAATATTAATTCAGTTAACAGCTGGAAAGTACGAAGCATCAGCATTCTGGTTAAAAGTAGGCAACGTGGGAGACTGGAATGCTGCGTATGCACCTTTTTCATTGCTTAACATAATATTACCGCGAAACGTATTTATTTATCAGGCTCTGCTTTGCGTGGCTTGCTGAGGTTTCTGCCCTGTTACCTAATGCAGGTCCTACTTGAATTATTCAATCGAGAGATATCTGTCTGGTTACTGACATTTGGCGGACTGCCATCACAGACAGAGAACACATACCTTTAACTTCCCAGACGCATGCAGATCGAAAAGCTTGTCAAGGTGTTTTTGCCACAGATCGGCATATTGAATCAGGAAAAATCCAGCCTGAGATCGTAAAGGAAATTAAGAGCTCATAGTTTTGAGTACACTACAGAAGAACTACATGTTGGATGCAGATTTCTATATGTATGACTCAATGTCTGCCCACATATAGTTTGTGACCACACATGTAATTTTGAGCAGGTGGGAGTGGTATAGTCACAGAGAGTTGAATGAGGTTGCTGCATCTGTTGCTGTGCTAACCAGAAAGGAACAAACGAACTCATGTTATCTTCGGATCAAATGTGTCCAGTGGAAAACAATATTTTTACCAGTGTTGTGGTTCGTTCAGCTTTAACTTCAGTAAGATTGCACTTGCTTGATTTCCTCATGACCAAATTATTAAGCAGCAAATATATTGCAGTGCATGCAAACTGAGTAGTTCCAGTGTTCTACTGCATACACATACCACAGTTTGGCTCTTTCCAAGAATCTTCTCACACAATCCATAGTAATTCCGTGGCATCCATCCATCCTTTCCTTGATACTGAAAACATCAGTTACTCTTCTCAGTACACTTATATCAATACAGTACAAACAAACTGCAAGTTCCTATCAAAACTAAGTACAAGGAGAAAAAGGATAATTAACAACGATATATTAGGTATGTATCAACATAATCATAATAGATCAACACGTTCCCAACTGTTGATGCAGATGCATAATCGATTGATTTCAACATTCAGTTTGTTGCGGCACTTCAGCTACTTCACTGATGAGTTTATGCAAACCGCTACTCAACTGCTCATTTGTTATAAAATCTATGAAATATTCTCTTTGGTGAACAACAACAACAACAACAACAACAAAGCCTTTTAGTCCCAAACAAGTTTGGGTAGGCAAATATTCTCCTTGGTGAAGCATGGAACAAATGAAACATAACCTATTCCCTCTCTGAAGTTGGCATTCAGAGTGTTAAATAGGTAACTGCAGGTTCAGAGAATGTCAAAAATATACATACCTGAGAGATCATACCAATTACAATGAGGCGTCCACGGACAGCAAGTGCATTCAAACACAAGTCAAACATTTCAGCGCCTACAGATTCATAAACTATATCTGCACCTCTTGGAAACTCCTTGTTCAGAACCTGGAACGAAACACTCATTAGTACCTAATTTTTTCAGTCAGGAAACAATTGCTAAAATTATCAAGAAGAATAAATAAAGGATTAGTGTAGTAAATTATAATTATGACCTAAAACATCGTATATTTGTTTACAGAGGGAGTAAGTTCAAACTAATCATTTCGGAGACACTACTATTATAGTAAACATTCTCCAGAGAGACATTAGATCATACATGTAATTCAAGCATTCCCAACACACATTCTGCATTATAAGTAGAGGTAGGACACAGCCTCGCAATAGGAGGATATAATGAACTAGACAATATATTTTGAACATACTGTCAAAGTACAAAGATAAAAAAAGAAGATGCTACCAATATGAGCACAACACACAACCACACATGACAGCAAAATTGCATCATTTGCATGCAAAGCGGTAGAAGTATGAAAATTAAAACTGGAAGAAGGCATACATCTTTTATCTTTTCATGTTGGTAGTTGATGACTCGATCAACCCCTAATGAAGCCAGAAGTGCAGCTTTATTCCCGCCACCACATGTGGCAATAACCTTGTTGCCAGCTAGTTTAGCGAGCTAGTGAAGTGACGGAGAAAATATCAGAACATACAGACATGGATCAGGGTAACAAAACATATAGCACATAGAGCAAAAAAAATCACAGATGATGACTTGCCCATGTCCTAGAAATATCGTATTCAATGCAAGAAAAGCACATGCAAGGGGCCAAAACATGCTCCAGTGGCAGTGCTGGCTAATCATGAAAGACAAACTATATGTTTTCCGAGTGTATGAAATAGTTATCTTGTGCAAGTTCTTAAAGGGAAATGTGGATAAAACATTACTATCCTGTTTTAACGCCTAGATAACTATGAAGTAGACGAGCAACTGAGTATTGCATCAAACAAAATAAAGTAACGATGGCATAAAATAAAAAATGCCATCAACTGACCTGAACAGCAAACTGTCCTGTCCCACCAGCAGCAGCTGTAACTAAAATAACTTGTCCGGATGTCATTTGACCTGACTAAAGGGTAACAGAAAACAACCCAGACCAGACCAGACCAGGAGGGAAGTTATATTCCAGAAGTGAACTTAAGTTCTGGTGATCAAATAAGAGCTAAAAACACAGATGGTGTATGACAAAAGTGGTAACTGCATAGCAAGATAACCTTTTCAAGAGAAATTGAAGCAGTCAATCCTGATGTTAGCATAGCAACTACTTCGGGGTCTGATCTTGGCACCAGAAGAAGATGTTTGGCTGGAACCTTTTAGCAGGAAATTTTGAAGACAGAGGTAAGTATATGGAAAAGTAAAAATTCAAAAGGTCAGAAATGATTTCATTCAAAAGAGGGCGCAGATTAGGTGGTAATTTCTTCTGCAACAAAAATACATAGACTGCAGTACCACTGTAAATTCGGCATAGCCCCCAAAGGTCATAAGGGCCACAGCAGTGCCAACTTTGATATGTCTCACCGAATCTCCAACAGAAGCAACAATTCCCACAGCCTGCGTATATTGGTTTTTATAGATAAGATACATTAAATTCTCGTGTAAGAATGTAAGAACTAATGCAGCAACACCATATCAAATCGTTAGAGGTGCAAGCTGGTTTGATGGAGGCATATCGCATAGGCATGCCAATGTTCTCGGTTTACTCTACACCAAGAGTAACTGTTTCCCACCTAGCCGATCAAGAGTGAGCACGTTATCCTTGCCCTTCGGGGTCAGCCATAGTTTGTGCCATCATGTAGTTGGATGTCATACCAACAGGCTGACAACTCGGCTGTCTTAGAAAGTTCTTTTCATGCCGGCACAATTAAACAATCAGAGTCATTACAGCACTCAGGGGAAATGACAAGAATGGTGTACTTTTTTTCACAGAACATCTTCCTACATTGAAAATGCTTTTAAGTTCAAAATGGACATATGGGACCATCAGTTACCTCGAAACCAGCATCAAATGGAAGGTGTGCAGAAGCTTCTTTAGCATTACCACTGAAATAACGGCCAGAAGTGAAGTTCACCTGAAACAAATCACTAACATTTCTGACAGTTCGGAAATAGTAAATCAAAATAGAAGCAATTGAAACATATATGAAAGGACTTACGTCACTAGCATTTACACCAGCGTATATTATTTTAACAAGAGCACTATGTGGTTCCATGGGCAATCTCAGCCGCACACGATCAATTCTTGTAGCATTGCGGAAATTATGGCTGAGCGTGTGAACCGTTCTACAGAACCATCATGAAAAGACAGACACTATTAGTAGCAGACACAATTTTCAATATCCATACAAACATTCTACCATGGTAAGAACTGACAGGGCTGTGCTTTGACGAAGTTAACCTACCATCTATAAGATAACTTTCAGACCAATGAGGATATTACACATGTAAAAAGAGACATACTACTCTACCCCCCCCCCCCACCCCAACACACACACAAAAGCGGTGGTGGATTAAGAACATTGTGTTTGGAGAGGTACAAGTGTTGTGCTCTAGTCTGAACCTTCGTGAAGAAATCCACCAACCGAAGTTCAGAAGGCAAATGTTGAAGTGCAATCAATTAATCCTGCACACAAGACCACATGAAGCGCATTGCCCACCTTTCTTCATTAACTTGCGCTTTTGGGTGAACTGACCAGTACATGCAACTTTACATGACATCAGATCTGGATTTTTTTCCCCGCACGCACAACTCGTGCTCTCCTCTCATCCAGATTGGTTTCAGTTTCTTTTCTTTTCCCCTGATCAATTTCTTCGAAGCCGGGTCTTGAACTGAAGACTCTTGGCTCTACCATGTGAGAAAATATGCAACTTGTATTTCTACGAGGCCATAAGCTAAGTTTATGCACGTAAATGTGTGGTAAATATACAGAACCCCCCTTCTAAAATGGGCACATTAAACAGCTAAATGTAAAGTATTATACAACTAACAATTTGGAGCTGTAGGAGGCGATGCATAATAAAGATTTAAGAAATTGGCATGCATATCATGTCCAAGAAATGGACTCGCATATTCTCTACTACAGATGTTAAAGTATGTTAACTGGCCAAGATTTTTTAAAGATGCAAAATGGCTGATAAATTATTCAGTAAAGGGACAGCAAATCTTTTTTTTAGCAGGAACAGTAGGGAGAGACGGCGCATCTGATAAAATGAAATATCCTGAATTTTTTGGGAGTTCAATTTTTTCTAAAACAAAAAAGCTAAGGGTGTTGCAACATAATCTTATATTATATTGTATTTATTTTTGGAGTTGCTCAAATCAATATCAAGTCGTTTGGAGGAAAATAATTTCCATAATATCCTGAGTCGATTTAGTATTTTATTTGAGTTCATCTTGTCTATCTTTTTTCACGGAATTTTTACAAAGTCATTTGTTTTTTTCCTCTACTGTTATTTCCAGTGCAGTAAAAAAATATTCTAAAAGTTAATATTATATTGATTCTCTCTCTCATTGGTCTTGGACACGTATGTACCAAAGCGTCTCTCTATTCTCTTGTTTTTTTCTCTTTCTTCCTTTCCCTTTCTACTCTGGACAGCCAGTGCAGCAATTAGGCCCATTCCAGCGAGGTGCAGCAGCCGCACAGCCCACTCGGCCAGCTGATCGAGCGAAGCGTCTTCCACCTCCCGCACGCACTTACATAACAGAAACGTCCATGGCTGCCGCCTCATCTACTCCTTGCGCCATCACTTCTAGGCCTCTTTACTCCTTGCCATCAACACAACACAAAAATTATGCCCCATCCAACCACGAATTCATTCAAACTAATTGTTCCACGCATAATGGTCTTAATCCCAGGCAAAAAACTGATGCATCGAATGCCAACGGCTGGCATTCGGTGCGTCAGTTTCTTGCGTGGGATTAAGACCATGCGTGGAACAATTAGTCTGCATGAATTCGTGGTTGGATGGGGCATAATTTTTTTGTGTTAATGATAAGGAGTAAAGAGGCCTAGAAGTGATGGGGCAACAAGTAGATGAGGCGGCAGCCATGGACGTTTTTGTTATGTACGTATGTGCGTGCGGGAGGTGGAGGACGCTTCGCTCGATCAGCTGGCCAGGTGGACTGTGCGGCTGCTGCACCTGGCTGGAATGGGCCTTGGGCCTAATTGCTGCGCTGGCTGTCCGGAATAGAAAGGCAAAGGAAGAAAGAGAAAAAAAAAACAAGAGAATAGAGAGACGCTTTAGCACATACGCGAATGAGATAGACCGACAACAAGCAAGGTAAGGAACGTGTTGGGTCCAAGAACCAATGAGAGAGAGAAAATTAATATAATATAATATTGATTTTTATAATAAACTTTGACTACAATGGAAATAACAGTAGAGGAAAAAAATCAAATGACTTTGGAAAAAATCCGTGAAAGAAAGATAGACAAGATGAACTCAAATAAAATACTACGAATGACTAAATCGACTAAGGATATTATGGAAATTATTTCCTCCTGTCATATGCTAAATTAATTTCAAGCGACTTGGTATTATTGAGCAACTCCAAAAACAAATACAACATAATGTAAGATTATGTTTCAACATCCTTAGCTTTAAAAAAAATTGAACTCCCAAAAAAAGTCAGGACGTTCATAAAATCATACCCATCAATGCATAGCTGCAGTTTTGCAAAAAAAGTGCAAACAAAAGTTTGCTCACTGTCTGCTTAAGGGATCAGAGTAGTGACTTTAAGCATTTTAGGTATGGATAAAAGAACAAATAGAGTAATACTGACACGTTGCTGTTTCTTTGTGAGGATATTTGACAAGTCCTTAGAGAAATATGGATAGAACATAGCAGGATTACTTACATCTTCTCGAAGAATTCAGGTGTCTGGATGCTGGGGAATCTATTCTTTGTTACTGTCATTTTTGACTTTGTGGCATACACCAAATACTTCTTTTCTTCCTCTGATGTTGGCCAGTACACCATGCCTCTCCTTTTAGATATCCAAAGGCAGGCACCAGCCTTGCTCTCATCTTCTATAAGCTCAAATGCACCTAATCCAAACAGAAGACATCATATCCCTTCAGATAACATGGAGAAAAAAGTTAGAGCATCATAGGCAAAAGATATAGACCTATATATAAGTAGGTCCATAGATATCAAAATAGTTTAGTAGGTCTCTAAGCTTGCACAGTGCTACTTCAGGCAGGAACTTGAGGACTGCACTTGTAGAAAGGTAGTGAAGGCAGGAGAGCAGTACCTAGTACCGACCTGGCACATAGGGCTGGCATAGCCAAGGGACTGATTATAATAAAAGATAAAACATATGTAATTTAACAACTCAATGCTTTGAGTTAAACCTATTTGGCATTCAATTAAACCTGCATTTTTTTAGTTCAGGAACACAAGCAATATACTTTACAAGTCTAGGAACACGTCAGTTATTTCCAAACTTAGTTAATAGTTTGTAATAATGGATGCACATGTTTCACACGGAAAAACAACACAACCATCCATGTTCATTTTCATGATTTCATCATCAATTAAAACACCCAGTCTCAACTTATCTAAGGCTAACTGTAACCTGTAATCCTGAGACACCAGATGTAGGCAAAAATATATTTTTTGATTAACTGAACTATGTGAGAAACACAGTACCATTAATAACATCCTCCATCTTCAAAAACCCACCAAGCGCATCTACTAATACGCGGTTTACTTGTTCTCCCATATTTGTTTGGACAAACTGCATACACCAGTCCAATATATTTGTTAGAATAAAATAATAAGCTACTATGTTTACGATAAATATAAAGTTATCATGACTTGCAGCATCTAAAATATGCTCCATCTGTCATCAACTACGAAATGTGGATATCAACTCACTAACATCAGCTAGTTTTCGCAGATGGAACAGTGAATAAAATTGGTCCACACAGTCATGCTGTTTGCTTTTAAAAAACTGAACTATGTACCATTCAAATTTAACTCGGCTAAAGAACGAAAATTGTACAAGGTTCTAATTGTGCATGGGTCATTCGAAAAGAGCCCTGGTCAGGGCCCTAAAATGGCTCTGGCCGACGACCTTACAGTGAGCAGTCACACTGGCTATTCAATCTAAGTTTTCCCATCCGCACAAATTTATGCAATGGAAAATGCAATGCACTGCACAGTACCACTCTCGGTCAAAAATATGCTCACAACTGTAGCACAGAAAAATAGGCACGGTCTGAATGTAAGTACAATAGTGCGAGTCAATAAGTGAGCATGTCACAGATACAATGCTAAGTATTTCTCTTGCCTCATGCAAATTATTAATACCTCAGGGCAGATCACATTGACACGAATGCCGTGCCGTTTTAATGGAGCAAGTGATCTTGTAAACATAATCACACCACCTGCAGATGAAGTTTGAGGTCATATTGTGCATAAAATAGATCATACATTATATAGAAGGAACACATAATTAGTTTGTAGTAATAGTGCAGCTGATGTCAACACGGAGCACTTTACATAGCCAACATGAACTTATGTACAAGTTTTGACTGTTAATAAATGATATGTCTAACTTACTGCAAAAGCAATTTCAGTCTGCCTAGTGCCTACAACACATACACCTTTTTTTAACCAATTAGCAATCTCTGAAAGAAAACACATATTAAAGCAGCTAATTTAAAATTGAAAAAGGGAATGCTACATTTTAACACAGAAGCAAACGAGTACATCAACTCTCTGCAGTCCACTTTATAGTGTAGATATCCATGTTCATACATGCATATTAAGATGGCTGAAAAGATTATCGACTTCTACATCGTATATATACATAGTTCACCAGTTTTTTTAGCAGATTAACAGGGGCTCTGCAAAGCTGATTTAGTAGAGCGTTGTGGAAGATAAAAGTAAAATAGCCCATCCCCAATGAAGTTTATTTCTTTCGGGAGGTCATTTCTGATGAAGATTCTAAGGATATCTTTGATCATTACTTACTCGTTAACTTGGTTCAAGAAAGGAAGGCACAAAACTAAGATACACATACAGCAAAAAAAAAAAGTAAGTTCAAACAATTGCACTAAAGAGCAAGATCGATTTTACAAGGATGACCTGATACCGGAGTTTATAGCATGTTTATTTTAGTACGACATGATGACTTATAATCACCTTGATTACTATTTTTTAGGAGTGTATACCTTCTGTCACTACAATACGAGCCTACGTTTACCTTCACTAAATTTCAAAAAGAGAGTCAACACACCACATCACAGCTTACACATTACAAACAAAGTCACCATTTTAAGTACATTTCTTAATACAACGAAGAGAGATCAACCTTTTGTCCCACTATATATGGGTTCATAGTGCATAGGGTATAAGCCAGCAACTGAACCAATATTTATTATGGCACCAGGCTTCTTCTGTGCACGCATCATTTGAGTCTGCAATGAACAAATCCAACCATAAGTAGTGTACATGTGCAATTTACAGGGAGTGATATTTCTCTTGCTCTTTGAACCATAAGTAGTTTGCAAATAACCATTCGTGCAATTGATATTTCTTTTCAAATATTGCACTAATAAAGAATTCAAACTCCATGAATAATGCAAGCCTGATTGTTTAATCTTCATTGGTTCAAAGTTATATCTTGTCTCTTGCTCTCAAGGAAACCCGACATGCAATATGATGACAAAAAAGGTATTATGCCTTCCATCCTCCGGTAATGAAAACATGGGAGGTAAATCCAACACTTTCTTTTCTCCTAAACAACCGCATCAACAGAAATTGTAGCCCATACACATCTCCATAATGCTCTACCTAAGTTAATAGATGGCGGACAGTACCAGCACTCTGTTACTACAGATAGTTTGAGTTAATAAATAGTACTAAATTAACTTGAAAAATTTACTCAAAAATTGTCAGCAGGGGACTTACTGCAATGCGAGTACCATCAATAACAGCAACAAGGTTCACATTTACAGCACGCCTCCATGTCTTGGTTCCATTGGATGTATCATCATAAACTAAGGATTTGTTGACAAATCCAGCACAGTTGATGCAGACATCTAATCCACCATACAAGTTTACATGTTTCCCAAAAGCAGCAGCAAGAGCATCTAGACATAAAATCAGTGTGACCATAAGATCATGGCAACATAGAGGGCAAGGAAAATTACACTTTCAGTCAATCGTCAAAACCATAAGGCAAGTAATCTGTTTCAAAACATAAGGCGAGTGATAGAATGCCCATGAAAGAATAAATCCACCATAACAAAATGACCTGTTGGAAAGCAAATTGAGGTTTCATGAGAGCACAAGAAAGCAATATCTATATTTAAAAAATTATGTGATGCCAAATTTATTCAGGAACAAATGTATGCAAAAAAAAAATGTGATGCTTGAAACAAATCTTATGTTTGTAACATTGTGTCAATGAAGTAATGAGCTATACTTCCTTTGACGCTTGAACAAATTATCGAATGACATTAATTACGCTCTACCAGTGTAATGCCATTTGACGCTTGAACAAATTATTGGATGGCATTAATTATGATCTACCAGTGTAATGTCATTAATGACTTCAGTTGTGATGTTATGTTAACTGTTGCCTCCAATTTCTAGCAAACTGCGTTGGGCAAAAGCCAGCCTGAACCCTTTTTCATTACAGCAACATAGCCAAGCTATAAGTTTGGATCAAAAGTTATGTTGTAGCAGGCCAATTAATTGCTGCTACCTGCTTCCACTTACCTGCATCAGTAACATCACACTTGATGAACATAGCATATGGAACTTTAGAATCTCCATGAATCTGGCTGCTTCCCTTTTGAACCAATGACGCAACTTGTCCTCCGTGTTCTTCAGAGAAATCGACGACAGTCACAAATAGACCCTTGTGCGCAAGAGCAATGCAAAGCGCTTTCCCTTGAAGAACAAACAAGGACAGTTAGACCGTGCAATATATCTAGCGAAATCTCTTGTTCCACTACACCAAATCAATTTAATTGTGACTTTTGAGGTATGTAATAGGCAAGGGTGTGAAGCCCAATCCGGCCACAGAGAACGGAACGCGACTGGCATTGGCAAGGAGGTGTGTCCTTACCAATGCCGGAGCCGCCGCCGGTGACGAGGGCCGACATGCCGGGCTCCAGCTTCATCGCGGCGGCGCAGCGGAGAGGCCGACGAGGTCCTGTCTGGGAATAGCGGCGGAGAAGGCGAGGAAGGCACGGAGTGGGGCGAGGGTGGGGGACCGGGGAGGTACTAGAGTAGGGGACCGCCCGGCCGGCGGAGCTGCCGAGACGGGGACAGGCGGCGAGAACGAGGCGCCGCGGCGGCCCCTCGCTCTCGTTAATCTCGCCATGCCTCGCTCCGCTTCTCTTGTCCGTTTGGTTTGTTCCGTCCGCGAGACGGTTCGTCTATGTATCCGTTTCCTTTTTTGTTAAGGGGATGTATCGGTTTCCTGGTCTGGGCTGCCTACAACCTGGGCTGATTTTTCGTAGGGCCTGGGCCGGCAATATCTTTATGGGCTTACTCTAGGAAAAAGTCCAAAATAAACCAAGTTGTAAACGAAAGCTAAATCAAACACTAAACTTTGAATTCCGGAAATTGGCACTCTAAACTTGTAATTCCAGTCTATTTTCGACCCTAGACCTGTTTGGCACACCGGGAATACAACAATCCCGGCCGGGATAACCAGCTACTCTCACGGACAAGAATTTGGGCCGACCCACTATAACACAAAAAGAATTCATGAAGTTTAAAAAATGTTCGCACATTTCTAAAATTGTTCAGAAGTTAAAATATGTTCATGTTTTATATGTTCGGCACGAAGTCAATTCATTTTGTGTTTTTAAAAACATATTTGTAATTCTGAAATTCTATTCGCATTTTAAAAACTGTGTACGGTTTCAAAAAAGTTCACATTTGTCAAAAAATGTTCAGAATTCCATCAGTTTTTCACATGCTATGAAAAATGTTTCGGATTTTCAGAATTATGTCACATTTTTTGAATAATGTTTTTGGAATTTCATAAATTATACCGTAAATAATGTTTTTAAAAAATGTTTCAGATTATTGGCCGCTCACTCGACTGGGCCGGCCCACCAGATATAAAGCGAGTTTTTTTCCTTATCACGCACCATAGAAATTATTTCTTTCTTTTTCTTAACGCGCGATGT